>NC_053026.1:485366150-485666150 GCF_003073215.2 Triticum urartu
GACAATGCTCTAATAATGATGATCATCACACTTTTATTTTTCTTACAACACAACAATTACAGCTTGATACTTAGAACAAAATATGACTCTATGTGAATGCCTCCGGCGGTGTACCGGGATGTGCAATGATGCATGAGTGACATGTATGAAAGAATTATGAACGGTGGCCTTGCCACAAATACGATGTCAACTACATGATCATGCTAAGCAATATGACAATGATGAAGCGTGTCATAATAAATGGAACGGTGGAAAGTTGCATGGCAATATATCTCAGAATGGCTATGGAAATGCCATAATAGGTAGGTATGGTGGCTGTTTTGAGGAAGGTATATGGTGGGTGTATGGTACCGGCGAAAGTTGTGCGGTACTAGAGAGGCTAGCAATGGTGGAAGGGTGAGAGTGCGTATAATCCATGGACTCAACATTAGTCATAAAGAACTCACATACTTATTGCAAAAATCTATTAGTTATCAAAACCAAGTACTACGCGCATGCTCCTAGGGGATAGATTGGTAGGAAAAGACCATCGCTCGTCCCCTATCGCCACTCATAAGGAAGGCAATCAATAAATAAATCATGCTCCGACTTCATGACATAACGGTTCACCATACGTGCATGCTACGGGAATCACAAACTTCAACACAAGTATCTCTCAAATTCACAACTACTCAACTAGCATGACTCTAATATCACCATCTCCATATCTCAAAACAATTATCAAGTATCAAACTTGTCATAGCATTCAACACACTCATAAGAGAATTTTATTATTATTGAATACCTAGCATATTAGGATTTTAAGCAAATTACCATGCTATTTAAGACTCTCAAAATAATATAAGTGAAGCATGAAAGTTCATCTATTTCTTCAAAATAAAACTACCACCATGCTCTAAAAGATATAAGTGAAGCACTAGAGCAAATGACAAACCACTCCGAAAGATATAAGTGAAGATCAATGAGTAGTCGAATAATTATGCAACTATGTGAAGACTCTCTAACATTTAATAATTTCAGATCTTGGTATTCTATTCAAAAAGAAAGCAAAGAAAAATAAAATGACATTCTAAGAATGGCAAACATCATGTGAAGAAGCAAAAACTTAGGATCAACCGAAACTAACCGATAATTGTTGAAGAAGAAAGGTGGGATGCCAACCGAGGCATCCCCAAGCTTAGATGCTTGAGACTTCTTGAAATATTATCTTGGGATGCCTTGGGCATCCCCAAGCTTGATATTTTGTGTCTCCTTAATTCCTCTCATATCACGGTCTCCCTAAATCTCAAAAGCTTCATCCACACAAAACTCAACAAGGACTCGTGAGATAAGTTAGTATAAACCATTGCAAAAACCTTATCATACTCTACTGTAGCAAATCACTAAAATTATTATTCAACATTGCATACTAAATGCCTCTGCATATTTAATAATCCTATCCTCAAATAGAATCATTAAAGAAGCAAACATATGCAAACAATGCAAACATAACAGCAATCTGCCTAAACAGGATAGTCTGTAAAGAATGCAGCAACATCCATACTTCCGTAGCTCAAAAAATTATGAAAGAAAATTCCCACTGTATTAAATTTATCAGAGCTTAATATTCAAAAGGTTTTAACATTTTATCACATTCTGAATTTTCTAGGGAATTATTGCAACAGTGGTAAACTTTCTGTTTTCAAACAGCAACATGTATACTTGTAACATAGGCATAGTAAAGGCTATCAATGCCACTTTTATTGAAATAAAAGATGAAAAACATTGTTCTAAATAACAGCAAGCAAAACTAAATAAAATAAAATGACGCTCCAAGCAAAACACATATCATGTGGTAAATAAAAATATAGCTCCAAGTAAAGTTACCGATGAACGAAGACGAAAGAGGGGATGCCTTCCGGGGCATCCCCAAGCTTAGGCTCTTGGTTGTCCTTGAATATTACCTTGGGGTGCCTTGGGCATCCCCAAGCTTAGGCTCTTGCCACTCCTTATTCAATATTCCATCGAATCTTTACGCAAAACTTGAAAACTTCACAACACAAAACTTAACAGAAAACTCGTAAGCTCCGTTAGTATAAGAAAATAAATCACCACTTCAATGTACTGTAATGAAATCATTATTTATTTATATTGGTGTTAAACCTAATTTATTCCAACTTCTCTATGGTTTATAAACTATTTTACTAGCCATCGATTCATCACAATAAGTAAACAACACATGAAAAACAGAATCTGTCAAAAACAGAACAGTCTGTAGTAATCTGGATCAAGAGTATACTTATGGAACTCATAAAATTCTCAAATAAATTTATGGACCTGAGGAATTTATAGATTAATCATCTTCAAAAATAATTAACTAAGTAGCACTCTCCAAATAAAAATGGCAGCAATTCTCGTGAGCGCTAAAGTTTGTATTTTTGACAGCATGATCAACAAGACTTTCCCAAAGTCTTCCCAAAGGTTCTACTTGGCACAAACACTAATTAAACACATAAAACCACATCTAAACAGAGGCTAGATGAATTATTTATTACTAAACAGGAAAAAAAAGCAAGGAACAAAAATAAAGTTGGGTTGCCTCCCAACAAGCGCTATCGTTTAACGCCCCTAGCTAGGCATGATGATTTCAACGATGCTCACATAAAAGATAAGAATTGAAACATAAAGAGAGCATCATGAAGAATATGACTAGCACATTTAAGTCTAACATACTTCCTATGCATAGGGATTTTGTGAGCAAACAACTTGTGGAAACAATAATAAACTAGCATAGGAGGGCAAAACAAGCATAACTTCAAAACCTTAAGCACATAGAGGGGAAACTTGATATTATTGCAATTCCTACAAGCATATATTCCTCCCTCATAATAATTTTCAGTAGCATCATGAATGAATTCAACAATATAACCAGAACCTAAAGCATTCTTTTCATGATCTACAAGCATAGAAATTTTATTACTCTCCACACAAACAAAATTCTTTTCATGAATAGTAGTGGGAGCAAACTCAACAAAATAATTATCATATAAGGCATAATCCAATTGAAAACTAAAATCATGATGACAAGTTTCATGGATATCATTATTCTTTATAGCATACAAGTCATCACAATAATCATCATAGATAGCAACTTTGTTCTCATAATCAATTGGAACCTCTTCCGGAATAGTGGAATCATTACTAAATAAAGTCATGACCTCTCCAAATCCACTTTCATCAACATAATCATCATAAATAGGAGGCATGCTTTCATCGTAATAAATTTTATCATCAAAACTTGGGGGACAAAAAATATCATCTTCATCAAACATAGCTTCCCCAAGCTTGTGGCTTTGCATATCGTTAGCATCATGCATATTCAAGGAATTCATACTAACAACATTGCAATCATGCTCATCATTCAAATGTTTTGTGCCAAACATTTTATAGATTTCTTCTTCTAGCACTTGAGAACAATTATCCTTTCCATCATACTTATGAAAGATATTAAAAAGGTGAAGCGTATGAGACAAACTCAATTCCATTTTTTATAGTTTTCTTTTATAAACTAAACTAGTGATACAACAAGAACCAGGGTACCCAGCTGTCATCCTCTCCACGTACAGTCCACGTACGATGGAAGTCATTCCTTGACCACTTGAGCATGCCGCGCTGAGAGCACCAGGGTGGTGGACGACGGCAAGGCCTAGGAAGGGGACGGCGCGGAGCCGGGGAAGATGCAGCAGTGGAAGCCCGCGCGAAGAGGAGTACGAGGGTTCACTGGTTCGACTGCGGTGTGAGGCTGCCGTCGCCGCAGGGCCTGGCCAGCGGTGGGAATAGTAGGGGGCGGTGAGGCCTCCGCGGCAGCATATCTGGCCACGGAGGCAGGAGCATGCAGCACGACCGGCGCTGCTTTGGGTGGCTGGAGCAAGAAGACCAGAGGTTGAAGAAGCACTTCGGTCGCTGGATGGACATCGTACGGTGACTGGAGCTAGAATCGTTTATATTGACTAAGTTGAGAAAGCCCTCCGTCCCCGTCAACTTAGTAGGCCCACAAGTCAGCCTCCCACTAAGGTGGGTCCCAGCTAGCAGGGGGTATTCATTTTTTTGTGCGTAATAAGGAGGCACTTCCGGTGGGTCCGAGCTGACAGCAGGGGGACGTTTTTTTCGCGAAATACGGTGGCCCGTCGGGTGGGTCCGAGCAGTCAGGGGCAAACATTTTTTTCGCGAAATACTGGTGGGCGTCCGGTGGGTCCCTGCTGTCAGGTGGAGGAATAATTATTTTCCGTGTAATAAGGAGGCACTTCCTTACGGCTACCATGGACCCAGCTGTGAGCCTCTCCACGTACAGTATTCTTCCGATGGAATTCGGTCGTTGACCACATTGACCACGCCGCGCCGAGAGCACCACGGCGGTGGACAACGGCGAGGCCTAGGAAGGGGACGATGCAGAGCTGGGGAAGACGCGGTAGTGGATGCCCACGTGGAGAGGAGTATGGGGGTTCACTGGTTCGGCTGCGCTGCCGTCGCCACAGAATAATAGGGGGTGTGGGTGAGTGGAGTGGAGGGATGGCCTGGCCAGCGGTGGGAGTAGTATGGGGGCGGTGAGGCCTCCGCGGCAGCACAGCCGGCCATGGGAGGCAGGAGCAGGCGGCACGACTGGCGCTGCTTTGGGCGGCTGGAGCAAGAAGACTAGAGGTTGAAGAAGCACTACGGCCGTTGGATGGACATCGTACGGTCAGTCGAGCTAGAATCGTGCATATTGACTAAGTTGACAAAGCCCTTCGTCCCCGTCAACTTAGTAGGCCCACTATACTGGGTCCCAACTAGCAAGGGGAGTATTCATTTTTTTGTGCGTAATAAGGAGGCACTTCCTTGCGTGCGAAGATATAGCTGGTGGGTACGAGCTGTCAGCGGCGGTAACATTTTTTCATGAAATACAGAGACCCTTTCGATGGGTCCCAGATGTCACGTGGAGGAATCATTATTTTGCACGTAATAAGGAGGCATTTCCTTGCGTGCGTCCGTGGACCCAGCTGTCAGCCTCTCCATGTATAGTCCACTTCAGATGCATGTCGGTCGTTGACCATGTTGACCACGCCACGCCGAGAGCACCAAGGCGGTGGACGACGGCGAGGCCTAGGAAGGGAACGACACGGAAGCAGGGAAGACTCGGCAGTTGTTTTGTTTCCCATGTGGAGGGTAGTACGACTGTACGAGGGTTTACTAGCCCGTTTGCCGTTGCTGGAGAATAACAGCAGGTGTGGGTGAGTAGAGGGATGGCTAGGCTAGCGATGGGAGTACGGTGGGGCGGTGAGGCCTGCGCGGCAGCACGGCCCACCGCGGGGAGGAGGGAGCAGGCAGTCCCGCCGGCGCTTGTTTGAGCGGCTGGAGCAGGAAGAGTAGAGATTGAAGAAGCACGATGACCGTTGGATGGACATCCAACAGTATACAGGCCATCTGTGGAAAGCCTCAAATCTGTGGAAAACAGCATACAACCCATCTGCCATTATTTCAAATAATTTACAGCCCATTTGCTAATTCTTATGGGTTTTTTGAGCCCATATTCTTTTTGTTAGCATTACAGCCCATAATTTGGCCACAGTTAAAAAATTATACGAAATTTTGCATATGTCGGTCCGGTCTGAACTGTTTTTAATCCCGAAATTTGGAGTCACATTCAGACCGATTTTAAAAATAAATGTATATCAATATAAAATCCAATAAATTGTCCACGCATAAAAAACAATGCAATTTAAAATGTCAAAATGAAAAAAAGATAATTGAAACTAATTGCCGGTTTGATGTGTTTTAAAAATGTACAACTCATTTCTCATTACTGATAGGCCATTTTCTCGCCCAGCCGAATGAAGCTCTCCTCGTCTTGAAAGATTTGCAGCCCAACAGGCCTGATAAAGCGACTTACTTGACAAATCACAAAAAAACTGGGCTAGCCATTTTTAGAAAGAAAAAAACTACTGGGCTGGTCTATGGTAAACATAAAAGAAAAGGCTGTCTAGACAGGCCAGAGTGTCCCACACAGCCCAGTTGACACCCTGCTTCCATCTCAAGAACAAATTAGATAAATGCAACTCCAATTATGGCGATTCATAAAAATGACACTGCAATTTTTGCAAACTTTGAAAAACGTCACTACAGTTTGCAAACTTTGAAAAACGCCACTCCAGAATTCGAAAAATGCCACTAGAAATGGCATGAAATGACATTTTTCAAAGTTTGGAAATTGCAGTGGCATTTCTCGGATACACCAGATTTGGAGTGGCATTTATCAAATTAACCCAAAACAAAAATAACTGGGCGAGCTGCTGGGTCCCTGGTGTCAGCCGCTCGCTGTGCAATTCTCTCGTTTATTGACTACGTTGACAATGGCATGGGACCCAGATGTCAGAAATCAAATAGGAGGAGCCATTTTTTATTGGCTTGAAATAAAAGGCACTTGCTTGCGTACTGCCATGACCTTGGCGGGTCCCTGCTATCATCCTCTCCACATACAATCATTTCCTGATTGTCTACGCATTAACTTGCTAGGCCCACAAGTCAGCCTCTAAACCCGTGGAGGACAAATACAACCCATTTAAAAAAATAACAACCCATTCCATACGTTTAAACGGAAAGTTCAACATTCAGAGCAAAGTAACAGGTCTGATCCACATATAGAGTACTGGACTTCCACGTTGACAACCATCATAGCAAGTTAACTCTCTACCCCCCTAATACTCCAGTAGCATACAAGTACTAACTTACTCTTAGCTAACTAGATGATACCGGCCGCCATCTGTGGTACATGCTAAACGCCGGCACCAGCGTCGTGCGCCTCGCCTTGGACTTGCAAGAGGTGCGATAAGGTGCGCTGCTCGCGCGCGTTGGCCCTTTCCATGCCGGCGTGGTCCACCGAAGCTTCAGCTTCCAAGCGGGAAACCCACTTGATGAGCTGGTAGTAAAAATCGGCGTCGCGAACGCGTGCGTGCCCGACAGCCTCCAGGGCTATTTGCCAGGCGTCGGCCTCCACGTAGTCGACCCAGTTGCGGGCGCTCTGCTCGCGACTCAGAGCGTCGGTGCGCTGCTGCTCCATGTCCCGCTGGCGGCGCAAATCGGCGATACGCTGCTCCTCCACCAGGCGGTCGCGCTCCAACAACTCCTGCTCCTTCGCCATGCGGTCGCGCTCCAACAACTCCTCGATCTCCGCATTTCCATCTAAAGACAGATAGAATGCCTCCTCCCTCCGTCTGCCTTCCGGTGAAAAACTGAACACTACTTCCGGGCAGGACCGCCTCCGGCGTCGCCTACTACAGACGGGCGGGGGCATGGCGGACATGGCGAGCGACGTCAGGCCGATGGGAGCTTATGAGGATATGGCGAGTTGGGTCACAGTGGCACCGGAGAAGGACGGGAAACAAACTTATAGGCAGAAGGTAGCGCGACGGCCATCGGAATTCAATGCATAATGCCTTAGCGCGCCAGCTTGCCGTGGAAAACTAGAGAAACTGAAATTATGACTGTGCCGTCCCGTCCCGTCTGGGTCGCACGCCGGCATGGCGGTCAAACGAGTGCACTCGAATCATCTCTCTCCTTGTCAATAATGATTCCACGGATTTAAAAAGCCCACAACAATTAAAGCGTATCTTTTTTCGCATCAGTTAGCTGCCTTAATTACGGCCGGCTGCATGCAGGCACTCAGAATTGCTTGCAGGCAGTACGCGGAGCAGCATGCAATGAGTTGCAGCCGAGGGCACGCATGCAGCCACTTCATTCGCTGGAATTAATTAGGCTTAAACTTCTGCATGCCGTTAATTATTGCCATGCCTTGGTATTTTTGCTTTGCTCACGGGACTAATAAACCCGGACGGAGGGAGTACCTTGGTTGGTGAGAGGTTTGAATTAAGCCCTGCAAACTAGAAATGAGGTACTAGTACGTGCGTGATCCGCTATTTATTCGTGTAGGATCGAGTAGGTCGTTTCTTGAATTGAGCCCTGCAAACCGGAAAGGAGGTAGTACGTGCGTGATCCGCTATTTATCCGTGTAGGATCGATAGTGTAGCTTGTCAGTTTCTTCAGAGGTAGGCATTTTTATCCATGTAGGATCGATAGTGCAGCTTGTCAGTTTGTTCAGAGGTAGGCATTTTTATTCAAAAAACTGCCACTTTGCATCTTGCGTCGCAAATAAAACTGCCAGGAGCGCATTTGTAGGCTAGCTAGTGATCAATCAGTAACTTGTAAACACTGAGCGAACAGAAATAAGTAACTATTAATGCATCTCAATGATTCACAGATCATATACAAATATGTAGCTCCAAAAGCAAAGATTAGCCACTTCGGATCTTGCGTCGCAACTAAAACTAACTAGTACGATTCCCATACATAAGATTAACATGTTAATGCATCTCAATGATTCACAGATCATATACAAATATGTAGCTCCAAAAGCAAAGATCTAGAAAAAACATCTGTTCTTCCTACTAACATGGATGCTTCTCTTGGCCAACATTCAGTACAGACTGAAAGACAAATTTGTTTGTGAAGTCTACAATTCCTCTTGCAAATGTAAGTGGTTTCACCAACAGCTGGAACCATGAGAATGAACCACACATGATGGTGGAACATCCACTGCAATATGATTTGGTCTTCTCTCGATCACACCGCGTGACTATTTTCGGAATAAAACTTTAACTTAGGCAAAATAATGACCATTGTATAATCAGACCAAACCAATGAAGCACCTAGTGTTGGCCAATAAATAGTACAATACTACTTTTCTGCAGTCCATGAAGTCACTATCCAATCTTTCTGTGTCTATTTTCAAATGGCACTGCATGTAGTGACTATACTATTCTCTTGTGCAGTTCAACCAAAATTGCAGACACTTTGTTTGTTTGCCAAATAGCAATGGGCAGACATCTCTGTCTGCAGAAATATCAAGCAGCTAGTAAACATATACCACACCTTGCATTTTCGGTTTAAACATGTCTCTTCCGCTTAGCATCTGTCATGTTCTGCACTGGACAATCTGATACAGTTATGTTTTGCCCTGGACAATTTCATACTGAATTGATTTGCTGGTTCAGAGCAGAAATATAGCGCCTATTCTTCATCAGACCAAGGATATCCATGTTCGAAGTGATGGAAGAGGTGAAATCGATACAACCGAAATTGAGCATCCAATCATTGAATCCTGTCCTGCACCTCCAATGTAGGTCCACCCTGCCAATAAATTCACATGCAAACCACTAGTATTACTATCTAATGACAGTACAAAAAGAGTAGCAAGATAGTAGCAAACCATGTACCTTCGTAATGAACAGCTCATAGTGCCGCCAATTGGATATAAAGGTTTGGAAAAAACATGCTCCTAATGTTGAACCAGTTGGACTTTTTGTGCAGTTCCACTAAAATCGAGCATCCCTGTTTGCATAGATATTGAAAGTGTAATTACTCTAAAAGTCGCACTAGTTGAAGCATAGACTCACAAATATAAGCATTCCAATTTCTTAATGGGAAAAGGTAGCAAGACTGTTTCTAACCACCTGTTTGAAGGAATAAATAAAGCAACATCGGTTGATGTCAGGAAGGCGCACATAGTTTTTTCTGAAAAACTGAGCCATTCCTGACCTTTCCTCTTCTTTTAAGCAAATTTTGTGCAGTTCTACTAAAATAAAATGCCATCACCGCCTTGACAATTCAGTGACACTATATAAAAGGAAATGACTTAACATTACATCATGATGTCAGGTATGTAGTCGACAGGCATTAGAGACAAACATACAGACCTCCTCCGATAACATAATGAACATTAATTTTAACAAAGGTGTGACTAGCTTTACTGCGATAATTTGAGTGAACTCTACACCCTTTGTTCCTTAATATAAGACGTTTTCGCGGTTCAATTTAAAGTACCCAAACGTCTAGTATTTAGAAAAACAGGTAGTAGTTTTCTTGAGCACATATCTGGGAAAGCTTGCCACAGTTTATTTATGTCCATACGCTAATGCAACACCATTCGAATACTACAAATATACACTAATCCAGTGGCTAGTGCAACAGTAGAGTAGTTAGTTTATTATAGGGTACACTACAATGGTTTTACTGAACAGATTTCAATAAACTCTAGCACTGGAAGGTTTCTATAAGAATTAACAATACAAAATGTAAAGCTAACAAGTTTCAGCATTGGTATACTAGCTGTGCGTGAGCATTAAACCAAATACAAAAGTCTGAAGGTAACTAGCATTATTAACTAATGACAGTATAAAAAAATTGCAAACCATGTACCTCCAAGGTAAATATCATTTCGAACTCGGGGGGACCTTAAAAATTGCTATCCCAATTTTGATAATCGATCAAACATAAAAACTTGACCGAACGAATCAAGAGAACAGCCGGAGGAGGAGGTGCCCACTCTTGACCTTTCCTCTTGTCTTCATAATTGTCTGTGCAGTTTAACCAAAATGAAATGACATCAGCACCTTGGCATTTTGGTGACACTGTACAAAAAAATTAACTTATCTCATGAAAGTGAGGTATGTAATCTATAAGCATTAACAGTGCAAAAATCTGAAGGTAGTAACAAGTTTCATCGTTGCTATACTGGCTGTGTGCAACAGCATTAGAATGCGTTAGCTGAAAAATCTTTAATACATCCACAATCAACAACTAACCCTGAAATAATCCAGTGACATTAAATGGCATTGCTTAAATTTATCAGTGGCATTAGACTGAGAGCGGCATTAGTAAAATGTGGCATCACTTTAGCAGTAGCATTGCTTAACTTGACTGTTGGCGTTATACTAACAGCAAAAAAGTGGCAATAAGAGGATGGGAGCCCCATTTGGACAGTGGGTGCACCAGTACGATATACCTCCACGGACGCAGAGTGGTGAGGGAGGTATGGTTGCCCAAAGCAACAAATATCCAGGCAGCATATGTGGATTGCTTTCCATTTTTGTTCTCTTTAGCCACATTTTTCCTATGCGAGGACAACAAACTGATCGACCTGGTCATTCTCCATTGCGTTGTCATGCCTTTCTACCCTTCTTCAACCAAGAGACACGAGACTCGTTCCTTAGCTACTGATTTTCCCCTTTTCAACCTAGATGCGGGCTCAATGCCTACTCTCTTGGACAGTACAATCTCCCTTCCTTTCCTTATTCAACCCAGACATGGATTAGTCTGCATGAAGTAGGGTTTCCTTTAATAGTGCAAATTATGGTTTTCGTCTGCGTGGCCAGCAGAGCAGAGGATAGCAAATTGGGAAGATGGTGGAGTGGAAAAAGATCCATATGCAACGACGTGGCAGATGGGGCAATAGAACAAGGTTATGGTTTGAAAAGAGGTAGCATACCTGAGTGTCGGCCGGAAGTGGCTTCGCTCGTGGTCATCGTCCTCCGCACACACTATGGCAGCGAGCTTGGGGACGGAGGCCATCCCGCACGGGCGCTAGGTCTGAGAGGACGGCCTTGTCGTCAGTGCGTGACCTCGCTCGCCGACGACGAGTGCGTCAGCACTGCACGTCCTTTTCTTCCCCGGCGGATCTATGACCACCGGTGAGGAGGGAGAGAGGGGCCGTCTTTTTTAGATCTGGAGAGAGGGTGGTAGTGTGAGAAGCAAGTGGGCAGCCCTTAGCAAGAAAGCGCCGAAGCTCCAGCCTATATATCTTTTTTATACTACTAGTACTGGAGGTGGAGTAGTGGTAGAGTAGTTTATATTTTCTCTGCGTACAGTACCAGTTAGTCATGCTTCAAAACTGATCGGCACGCCGCTAAAAAAATAAAGGTTGATAACTAATGCGACACCTCAGGCCAACGCGGCCAGATCTCATCTTTCACGAGAAATTACACACCATGTTTCGTTGACATGTGGTCCCGTTCCACAATATCAGTGAGACGACGGCGAGTAGTAGGAGTATTTCCGAACGGACGTGTAGGCTGGGGCGCCTCTTCGTGAACCGTGGCAAACTCGCAACCGTCCACCGACTCTTCGCCTTTCCCTCTCGATTTGGAACTGATGTCGCACGCTCTTCCTCTCCCTCCTCCATTTTCCTTCAGCCCTTCACCCTTTCTTCTACCATTGTTCGATCGTCTTCTCCATGGAGGGAACAGGCCGGAAATGACCCCGTTATTCTTGCCCCGATCTGAAAGATGACGTGGTGGAGGAACTCATTGATCGATGTGACGTCATCACCTCGGCTAGCATGGCAGGTTCGTTCAAGCCCATTCTCGGCAAGCTTGTTGCCATCCTTGGTGGTTTGACTCGATGGATATTGCTCAAAAATCAGTTTCTGTACACGAATGAGTACTGTGATGCAATTCAATACGAGGGCCTTGTGTTTGCTGCCACCACTCATGGCACTGTTTTTGCATGGGATCCTCGTAGTTTCGGTACGTTTGTCTTCCACCGTAATTATAATTGTTTCATCCACATGCATGCGGGTTAGCAAGTTTCCCTTTTCTAATTATAATTCTTCTTGTGTTTCCAAGGTCCTGTGAACATCCCACCACCTATACTTGAAAAATTTTATAACCAAGGGGGAGATGACGATGGTGATGATCACGAGCATGAGGACGAGCATCGCCAATATACTCTGTGGCGCCTGGCAACTAATTCTGATGGATCACCTTTTCTTGTGTGTATACAGCCCACTAATGATGTTACTGCTAAGGAAGCAGGTGTAGTCTCCCGTGGTCGCACTCTCCGGACCTATTCCAACACCAGTTGCATGGTATTCGGGATGGATACTAGTGTGCTAGCGCCAACTCCTTCTCCCTGGTACAGAATTGATAGTCTTGGAGAAAACTCGCTCTTCCTTGGACAAAACTATCCGATGATGGTGAAAGGCGATCCAACTGCTGTTGACACAACGTTACTAGTACCATTTATGAGAAGCAACTGTGTCTATACCTCAGACATTTGGGTGCTTCCCTACCCTGGTACTGATATAGTAGGCCGCTTCAGCCTGGATGATCAGTCCTGAGTTGGTCTCCAGATCGACAATGGATGGCCCATCCCAGAGAATCGCTTGTGGTTCAAAGCAAGCGTTTCCAACACCGAGGAATGGTTGAGTTGAAGTTCATTTCATTGCTTGTTATTTGTTGTGTGGTGAAAACTTTATTATTTATAATGTATCCTCGTTGTCGATGTGGGTTGATGACCTGTTGTATGTAATAAAATGATATGCCTGTGATAAACTTACTATATTTATGAATGGCTCTTGAGTCGCTTCTCTGAGTGAGTGGTGCGATGAGGCAAAAAAATATTTTCCGAATACATAATTGTACGTGCATTGCAACAGGTTATTGGATGAGGCCAATCAACAATAGTAGTACACTATTTGTACTAGCTTCACATGCTTCGCGCGTCGGGCGGGTGTTTTTACTGTAGCCATATGTTAATGTGTTCGCTGTATGTAACCAACACCTCGAATCCTCGATACTAGTACTATATAGTAGGAGTAAGTAGTAGGAGTAGTAGTAGGGTGGCATAGGCCAGAACAAGCATTCACGTCCAGGAGTACGACACACGCCACCACCACGACATCCATCTGACACCATATTATTTCTTGGAGTCCGTGCTAGAGCAATCTCTTCAACCTCATCGTTTCTCTAACTTCAGCCATCGCGCGGCGGGCGAGGTGGGGGTTTGCCGATAGTCGGTTTCCTTAACTGTGGTCCCACTTGTAAGGCCAACTCCAACGCACGACCCCAAACGGACCTTTGTTTTGCACGAACTCCAACGATAATTTTGACTAGAAAAGCAAGACCAAAGAAAACAAGAACCACAAGAATACATTTTACTACTCCTGTAAGTTGGATTAGTGCCTTCTCGATGCATTAATTGTTGATCTGCGGAGGCTCGATCTTGCGTGCTTCTTTCTTCTTCGAGTGTAAAGAAGTAGATATTGCTTCCTCGCATCTAGTCTCATGTCTAGCCTCTATTCTAGTTGGAGTATCAACAAGTGCACTAATCTCATCTCTAGCCTCTGTGCTAGCTAAAAGTGATAGAACATCTACTAAATTGCGCTCTATCAATATATGGATGTACTCTTGTTCCCAATACAAAAACTTGCATCCATTCTACTCCCTCCGTTGCACAATACATGCCTTCTATTTATCAAAATATATATGTATATAGACATGTTTTAGTATATAGGTACATCCATTTTTGGACAAATGGAAGTCAAGTATTTTGGAACGGAGGGAGTACACAATAAAAATTTTAAGTTAGCACAACTAGTCTAATCCGAGAGTACAACCGAAGATTTGGTCGGGTTATTCCTCCTTTTGCCGACACGTGGGACACCCAGCACCCATGTCGTGTCATGAAAGAAAATAGAGTGGTAGTTGAACCCACGAGATGTGCATCTTGGATTAAACTGTAAATAGAATCTTACTACTCTTGATTAACTCCAAAAGCGGTCACCGAAGATCTTTATTGGATTTGTTTTTCATCACCAGCACATCGAGGTGAAAGATGTGCAGGTTCAGTGGGTCCTCTTGCGTTTTCACTGACATGTGGGGCTGCATGTGAGCAAACAGACAATGGGCTCCGCACGTCCGCTGGCTGGCTGAGAAGAGAGATAGAGGAGGGCTAAGCACGGACTGCAGGAAATTTGTTCTACGTAACTCGATATAGGCTCGATATAGTGGGGTGGCATGGGCCATAACTAGCATTCACGTCTAGCAGTACGGCACACGCCACCCACACAAGTCCCATCCGACACCAATTTTCTTGGAGTCCATGCTACAGCCATCTCTTCTCCCTCCTGTTTTCTTAGCCATCGCGCGGTGGGCGGGGTGGGGGTTTGCCGATAGTCGGTTTGCTCAACTGCGGTCCCACTTGTAAGTGAAAATGCAACACCGCACGCGTTCCCGCTTGAGCGGCGTGCCGGACCAACCGTGTGGGGGTGCGACGCGAACACGGCAGCCTTTTCCTTTTGAACTCGTAACCTGTAAAATTTGGTTTTGCTCCATGGCGCGACCGATAGATAGAAAATAACGATTTTGCCTAGAGTAATTGGAAGTTTGGTTCTGGCGCCGTTCATGCATGGAGTACATACGAAAATTGTGAAGTTGATGCGAAAGGTAAGATAATTACTGTAGTATCATATACTACTACATGGATTTGAGGGAAAGATAAAAATACATATGGATACATCAACAACATCCTCATGCCCTAGTGCGCTGGGTCACCAACCGACGTGTGAGGAGCAGCGGCGTTGGCGGCGATCTCAACGTGCTTCTGAACAGTGCCGTCGAAGGTTGCCCTGCGGTCCAAGAAGGCCAGCATCCTATCGTCCTCCTCTTGCATGTAGTAGTCCTTGTGGACGATTTGCACGTAGACGTGGGTGATTATGTCGATGTTGTCTTGCTGCGCCAGGCGCTGCGCGGCGAGCGCGACCTCGAGGTGGACATTCTCCGGCGCGACGGCGGGCAGTCGCAGGGCCACCAGTGCGTCGAAGAGGTTGTCACCATAGTGGCCGTTGAGGGTGGCGGGCATTGCAGAGCCTGGGCGCGTCAGCTGGAGGCTTACGTCAAAGTCGTCCGCAAGCTTCTTGACGATGGTGAACTTGTCGAGGAAACCGACGAGGACCTCTTCGAACAAGGAGACGAAGCTATCGTCCAAGCGGCCCCTCGCCCTGGTGGCCTCAAGCAATACTACCTGGAGACGTTCCTCGGTGCCGGGCCGCAGGCCGGCGTCGTGGACCATCTGGCACAGCCGGCTGATGCTCACTCTCATCGCCTCCATGGGTCTAGCTTAGCTTCTAGTCAACTGATCTTGCGATTCGAGTGATCACTCTTGCCCTTGGTTAGCATGCGTAGGTGCATAGGATTTCGTACTACTCCTCGGCCCTGTACAGCACCTGCCTTTGGCTGTATGATAGGTGGGCCAGCCACCCCCTGGGCCCACGTGTCATTCACCCAAAGGCAGTTGCCGTAAGTCAATGAAGCTGCGTCCCTCTCCGTGCCGGTGCAGTATAGTCATCTCACCGGACCTCTAGTTGGGGCCAAACGAGAGAAGTTTGATGTTTACTGGTTTATTGGTCCCCTTTGCATTTTGCGCCAAGTTTTGACCTTTGATTTAACTAATAAAATGTTCATGCATGTAAACAAAAATGTGGTGTAAGTTACCTTACGAAAACCAAATAATCCCAAAATACTTAGGCACGGTGCATTAACTCCCTCCTTGTTTCTTATTTCGTGACATATCAACCAATGAGAGATGTGGGCCGTGCATGCTTTCAATGACTTGAGACTACCAAACATGACATGCAGTGTTTAGTTCATTGCATGTAATCCTATTAGTACTCTAGTTAGCAAAAAAACATTAAGTTCTCTCGCCGATAGGAATAAAACACCATGTATTTATTTACAGAGGGATTAGTACATTTTTTGTGACATGCATTACTAGATATTGCTAGTCAAATACTAAAATCCAGATGGACGTGGTAGTACTCCTAAATCCAGATGGTGGTGCTACTAGTACTAGTAGTAGTAGGAGTACTAGCACTGTACTACCCGTTGGTCAAATTATTACGTGCTGCTCCTCACAGTGAAGTGACAAGACCCTGCGCTGGAGATGACACCTGAGTATAGGCGCCGTGTTCAGCATACCATAGTCAGCCTCACCGTCTGCTGTCACTATCATCATGGCTGTAGAGCTAGCCTGCTTACAACTAGCCCTGTTCGACATAATTTTCCGTGCGTAGATGCCCGTGCATTGCACAGAACACCAAGATTGGGGGTGGACGGCTCCGGCAGCGGCCTTCGCGCCAGATTTTTCCACGGCCTTCTAGATGTGGTGGGGAGGAGATAAGGCTGATTGTGAGAGACAAGGAGTTGTTTGTAAATAGGGAACAAGTGCGGGCATATTTTTGCAAAAATGGAGAAGCTTGGTTTGTATGTGTCAGATCAAGATCCGACGGCTATTGGTGAAAGATGGGAGGCACAACATCATCACCAACTCAAGACCTGTTTGATTCGCAAGATTTTGAAAATGCAGGAATAGGACACGACAATATTACAAGTTTCAAACTGATATTATAAATGTTAGGAGTAATGCTGCACCTTCGAAGAGGGAATTAGTAGGAAGTTTACGTAAGAACTTTTGTTACTTTAGGTGGATTCAACATTATCGTACAAACTAAAATCCACCGCCATGACAAGTCACTAATGGGCAAATAAGTTTTCGAGTCTCTGGCCACTTGATGTTTCGAAAACAAATTCAGCTTTTGCGGAGACTTTGTCATTTAGGCTTAGACGCTTGCGGTGATCAACACGCCATTCATTGTTGCGCCAGAGAACACCAAACCTCATTACCTTGAGCACACTTGCCTCCAGAACAAAGAACCTGGCCAATTTAATCTCAGATGTGCTGCCTCTATAGTCGATCAAATCAATTTCTGTAAGATGGAGATCAAGGCATTCGATGAGATTGTTATAGTGCAACACATTTTTCACTTTTGGGTCTTTTTTATCTGCAAAAGAAGAGAACATATTAGAGTAGCTGGCTGCATAAGATTGTCGTGTCATCAAGAGGTACCAATATCATTCTCTCATATGATAGGGTTGGCTGGCTAGTGATATTTTTTCACTCTCTCTCTCTCTCTCTCTCTCTCTGTTTCCTCTCATTTAACTAGGAGCATGTGAAGAGCTTGGGCATTTGTTGCCTTCCACTATGTGGCCGATGCCATATTTCACAAAAATATGCCACATAATACGCATCGATGTCAAATCAAAAGATTTTGGCACCGCTCTCGCGATGTGAGAGAGTTGGCACCACTGTGCACACAGACCCACATGTATAAACAAATCAATCAAACCAACTACACCAACCTCTCACTATCCCAAACAAGTGTTTTTTTATTGCCTCAGTCCTCTCTCTCTCCCACGCAGTGTTTTTTCATTGCATGAGTTAATTTGGCACCGGAGCAAAGTAGGTGATCCAGATTGGGGCACCAGGTGAGTAATGGAGGGGCATCGATGCCAAATGCATCAAACGTGAATTTGGCACATGTTTTGGCCTACATAGCCCACTTTTGTACTCCCTCCGTCCCAAAATTCTTGTCTTAAATTTTTCTAAATACGGATGTATCTAGTTACATTTTAGCATTAGATACATCCGTATCTAAACAAATGTAGACAAGAATTTTGGGACGGAGGGAATACTACCTCGTATTTAGTATAAAATTTTGACCATAGATTTACCTAAGAAAATGCAAATGCATGTCACTAAAAATTACACCATTTGAAATTATGTTCAAATATGAATCCAATGATATAGTTCTTAGTGACATGCATTAACATTTTGTCAGTTAAATCTATGGTCAAATTTTGATACTACAAAATTGGAAGGTTAAACCAGGACGGAGGTAGTACTTGCTCTTAGGGTAACCATAGAGTTACTGGAGTAGTCTAAGTTACTTTCCACTATGACTAGCCTAGGCTACTATAGTAGTACAACATAAAAACGATGCAGGTGATCACGTGAGAAAAAAAATACTAAAAACATTTCTTTTGGTGCAGTGCGTAGATGCAGTTCTGAACACTACACTTGTCATCGTAATTTGGGAAAATTACGAAAAAATTGAGCTACGTTGTGATTACCGTTTACTTATAGGAGAGAAGTTTCACCTCGATGAGTAGCTTCTCCGTGCACGGAAAGCATGTAAGGAATCCAACAACTTGATCTAGATTGGGGCCGATAGATATTAGTGCTAAGATCTTCACTGTGCGCATGGACTGGGTCAATCTTGTGGGAATCATTTTCTGGAAGACGGTCATAAATACATCAAGAAGAAATATAAAAATGTGAATTTCAAGAAGACGGAGAAGAAGATGAGTGATGTACCTGAATGATTACGGATCCAATAAAGAGTTCGGAGAATTTGGCAGACGAGTACACCAATGTTGTCAATTTCGGCGCATCAATGACCCTGATTTTGTTGGACCTTCTAGATCCGATACAAGCAATCTCTCAAGGAAAGGCACATTCTCAATGACCATAACGTGGAACAGCTAGAGTGATCTCTTCCCAATTGATGTCTTGTTGCGGGGCCAGCAAGACACATAAATCCATCGGAGATTCGTCGAGGCGATGTGGAGGCTAATAAACCCATGGATTTGCTCAAGACGAAGGTACTCAAGCGCAGTACAGCTGCGGAGC
Organism: Triticum urartu; assembly: GCF_003073215.2. Taxonomy (NCBI): domain Eukaryota; kingdom Viridiplantae; phylum Streptophyta; class Magnoliopsida; order Poales; family Poaceae; genus Triticum; species Triticum urartu. Next base: position 485,385,303 of record NC_053026.1, read on the forward strand.
AGGTGCTCCATAGCCTTCTTCGAGATGACAACATCGAAGAGGTCGAGATGCTTGAGTTCAGGGAGAAGAAGGGTGGGCGCGGCATTAATCTGGGGAAGATAGCAGGAGCTGAAGCTGGCGCAGCGTAGCGTTGGCGTGAGGTGGAGCACGGACGGCGGCAGAGAGCGACATATTCCAGCTTCAAATCTAAGCTCCTCGAGCTGATCTAGGGCGGGGGATAATAACCACTCGTCGAACTTGGGTTGGACCTTGTAGTTGGTACTGAACATGCGGATGTCAAGGCGTTTGGGTGGCCCAGGGTGCGATGAAAGTATCTTGGAGACTACGACCATGTATTTGCAATCCCCGCCGCAGAGGCAGCTGTCGACGGTGAGGTTGAGGGGGACGCAGCGCCAGAGGGGGCGCCACCGCCGGGAGAGCAGGGCGGTCCGCACGGCAGATTTGGTGGGGAGGAGGCCGATGATGACGAGCAACATGTCGGCGGGGAGGCTGCTAATGAAGTCCAGGCTCGCCGGATGCGGTTTTGGCTCGAGTCGCCTCCTATTGTTGGCTGCCTCGCCGTCCATCTCAACCGGCAGCGACGCCGGTGTACACGTGTGCTGGTGTTTGTGGTGTGATGGGTGTGCGCGAGTGCGTCCTTCTGTTCATGCCGCTGCACAGTGGTGAATTGTGCGCGAGTGCGTCCTTCGCGCGCAAGAAGTTTGCCCTGAATGCGCCCTCAATTTACTAGCATGCGGGGTGCTACCCCGAGTGGTTTCAACTTTGTTTACTTCACTGCATGTCAGATGGGCCTCTAGTTTACTTATTTTCACCCACTCCCACATGGGCCAACACACGAAGATACATAACACGAGCTGACAAGGCAGCATGTGGATTGGTTTACCGGTCAACTAAACAATATACGGAGCTATACGCTGACATAGTGAGCGTATAATCCGTCGGTATAGAGAGTTCGAGTGAGAGGGGAGGCCCGTGAGAGATAAAAGAGATTGAGAGAAAGAGCTACTCCCTCTGTTTGATAATGTAGTTCCAACATTTTTTTAAGTCAAACTTTTGAAACTTTGACCAAGTTTATAAAGAAATTACTTATATCTAAAATACCAAAGATAAATGATAGTATGAAGTAAGTACATGTTGTGATGAATCTAATGATCGTTCCAGATGTAAATGTTTTTCTCCACATATACCTGGTCAAACTTTTCTGAGGTTTGACTTTTCAAAACATCCATATGCTTATGGACGTGACAGAGTCCCTAACTAGAGAGAGAGAGAGAGTGAGAGAGAGAGAGAGAGAAAAAAGTGTGTGTGCGTGTGTGAAAGAGACATGGACAACACATGATAAAAGTAGAGAAAAAGCGTGCGTGTCTTATGAAAAAATATCACACATGCATCTTCGACAACGGAGGCAACGTGAGGAGATAGTGTGTGGTTGTTTGGAACCAAGAGAGCAAGACCCCTAGCACGTGGCCAAGAGGGGTCTGACAAACAAGGGAGAGAGGTCGAGAGAGACGTACGGAGAAAATGCATACATGGGGAGGAGAGAGTGTATGTTTATCACAGAGAGATCCCCTGGAGATCGTGATGGGACTACATGGGTGGGAGATCGAGTGACAAGGTGTGTGCGCGATAGAAGATTCCTCGAGAGATATCGAGATAGACGTATGGATGGAAGGAGACAATACGTGTGTTCCTGATGGCTAGTAAGAGATAATCATACTTAGGAGGGGGGGGAGTGCTTGCGCATATGATGGAGTGAGGGATTATGGTACTTAGGGGGGTGCGTGTCACATGGAGAGAGAACAAGGGCAGACAGTATTGGATGGGTCTATATGTATAGCGCTAGCGAGACATGAGTATGTGTGAACCAGGGAGATATAAGGCCAGTTTGGCTTGCGTCCTGAGCATCTTTTGCCTAGCCTGGGGTTGTGGCTGGATTTCATGCACGCTTGTTTGGTTGCTACCCTGTGAAAAAGAAAGCCTGCCTGGCCTGGGTTCCCTTGCACTTTAATTAGCCTGGCTGAACTCCAGACACTGCAAGTAGCCTGGCCCAGGCGACCGATTTCGAACGCCTGGCCGTGCCTGGTCGTGTGGCCACGAGGCTAACAACAACATGGATGGATATTAGCATTAAATAATTGATGCATGGATTGATTGATGGGACATTGATGCTTTGCCCGGCCCAGGCATGAACCAAACGCTTCAGCACCACACAAGCCTGGCCAGGAAAAAATATTTTACATCTCACGTCCACACCAGGCAGTACCGGCCATCAAGGCATGAGGGTCAGGTCACAAACCAAACTGACCAATAAAGCTTGAGAGAGATTGAGGAGCCCCGATAAGGCTGAGTGGTGCGTCAGTTAGCTGAGAGGGGGAAAGAGATATTCCATCCGCTCGATAATGCAGTGCATGTAAATTTTTTAGAAGTCAAACTTTGGAAACTTTGATTAGGTTTACGCAAATGTTATTTATATCTACAATGACAAAAATACATCATACAAAACTACATCTCATGGTGAATCTAATGGTATATGTTTGCCGTACTAGATGTAATTCTTTTTCTCCACGTACATGGTCAAACTTTGTGATGTTTGACTTTTCAATAAATCTATATGCTATGGACCGAGGAGAGTGCCTCAGTCGATACAGATCAAGTGCGTGTGAAGGAGAATGAGTAAGTGTGCAAAAAGAGTATGTGTGTGAAAGAGAAAGTGACAACAAACGATAAATTAGAAAGAGTGTGTTTTTTCATTTCTTATGCGAACATATCATGCATGCATCTCTGAGATGGAAAAGCGAGGCGAGGAGATACACGAAGATAGCTAGTGTGTGATTGTTTGCAACGGAAAGAGACACCCCTGTAGCACATGTCCAATAGAGGTCTGGCCAAGAAGGAACAAAGGTCGAGAGGGACACATGGATGGCATGGACGCATGGGGAGGGAGAGAGGGTGTGTTTGTGATAGAGAGATCCCGTCGAGATCGTGAGGGGACTATATGGGTGGGAGATCGAGGGAGTGCGTGCGCGATAGAAAGATGCCCCGAGAGAAATCGAGATAGACCATGCACATGTTTGTGATGGAGACTAAGATTAGCTAGTCATATACATATAGGGGGACTGCATGTGCCTACAATTGAGTGAGAGACCATCATACTTGGCTAGCTGGGCATGAGATTGTGTGCGTGCGCGTGTGAGATGGAGAGAGAACGAGGGGGGGAGATAGAGTTTTAGATGGGCCTATCGAGTGCGAGTGAGATATGCATGTGTATGTGTGACCCAGGTGGATGGAGAGTTTGTGAGAGGGGGGAAGAGCTCCGAGACGACATAGTGGTGCGTGGGAGAGTTACGGGCAAAGAGCCAAGGAATTTGTGTGCGTACGATGAGTGCACCCAAGATATCTAGCTTGGACTAGCTAGAGTATCATACATAGTGTGCGAGAGAGACCTATAGATGGTGTATATAAGCATGCGAACTAGAAAGACCCCCCCACACACACACGAAGAGAGAGAGAGATGGAGATAAAGGGAGAGGGACCAACCAGGTTTTTGTGTCGGATGCGTGCGACAGAATTGAAGATTGTCGGATAGAGAGAGAGAGAGAGAGAGAGAGAGAGAGAGAGAACAGGAGTCCGGGAGAGGGGGAGGTCACGTTTTATGCATCAGAGACTGATATAAACCATGTTTCAATATAAACTGGCATTAAATATTTAAATTGGAGAACATATTGTCTGCAATCCACACATGAACGGATATATGCGTATATCAAACAAGTTCGTTAATTTGACTTTCAACATGTTCATGGAGTACTATAATACTGTACAACATGATACTCGATTGAGGTGTTCAATTTTGGATTTAGCTCACTATTTTGACCTACCGAACGAGCTATTTCATTGAATCAAGATATTTCATTTTGGGTTTGATTTGCGTCTTTTAGTGGGTCAACTATTTGTCATATAGTAAATCGCTAGCAATGAGCATGTAAAAACACATTACTCCCGAGCATCATATCTCCATCTAAAAAAGAAGTGGCAAGCTAATATTTCAAAATTTGATCCGAATCGACTTGGTAAGGTAGACGTGGATGCTTGTTCTCCCAAAATTTGAACGAACCGTTAAACATCCTCTCTGCTCGGTGGAATTCGCCCGAGCAAATAAATGGGAGACGCGAAATTACCGTCCTATGTGGGGCACGCATCAATTGGCCCATTGTACATCGAGGGTAGGTTCGTAACTTCATCCAAGCACGGCTTCTCCTCGGCCGAAATTACATGTGCCGAATAATTCATAAACCATGGTCGGCAAAACACGCTCTCCTCGCCCGAAATAGCTCGCGCCCACTATTTCAAAACACGCTCTCCTCGCCCGAAATCGCTCGCGCCCACTATAGTTCAAAACACGCCCTCCTCGCCCGAAATCGCTCCCACCCACTATTTGGGGAGAAGCAAAATTACTCTACTATCCCCGACCCTCAGTACACAGACCCAAGCCGAGAAGCCTATAGGCAATGGTAGAACTGTAACTCCCCCTCACATTTCAGACAAATGTGTCCGTAAGACATGGTTCCACTCCCCTCCCAATTTCCCGCTCCCCCCCGCCCGCCCCCATTCATACCTCGTGGGCGCCAAATCACCTTCTCCCCGGGAAGCTCCCTTCTCCCAAGCCGCGAAACCTTAGCCCCACCTCCATGGCGCCCCCACCGCACCAATTTCACAGCTGCCCTCCTCCCTAATGCCGGAGACGCTGTCCATTTGCCGTCGTGCACTGGGTCGTGTGCCTCTTACTTTGTGTTGCTGGTGCTGCCTCGACGACGGCCCCGTGAACCGTACCGGAGCCGATTCACCCCCGCCGTTGTTCACGGCGCAGGAGCGGCTCCAACTTCAGATCCGTCCAAAGTCCTGGCGCTACTTCCGCGTAGCCGTCGACCATCGCGGCATCTCTCTTTCCCTGTCGCCGGTCGCCACCACAACCGCGCTAGCCTCACCGACTCGGCAGCTGGACCTGCCTACTTCACCATGCCGCCAGATAGGCCACACCCTCATCTCAAATCACTTTATTTAGGTGTCAGTTGTCTGAATTTTTATTCTGGGCCAATCGATTCCCAATGGGAAGCAGCACCCCTCGAGGCAGCGGAGCTCCTAGGCTGTCGGTTGGCTGGTGTCTAACATAAGGGTGCGGGGCCGCAAGTTCGCCGCGGAAGCAGCGCTTAGATGGCTATCTTTTAGAGTTGCGTGGGTTGAAGGTACTGCCGCCGCCAGATCTGGACGACGGGGAGTCTTTGTGGATTGGCCCGGGGGCGGCGCAACCACGACAGTGGGGTGGGGCGGGGAGCAGGGTTTTGGCCGGGGCCACGGACGACGGAGGCAGGCTGCTCTGCCGTTGGTCGCTGGCTCTTGGGGAAGATTCTGAATAGTGTCAGTCGGGAGGCACAAGACGGCCAGCCATCCGGCGTAGATCAGACAATACCAAAATAAAATAAAATCGTGTGACCCCAATTTAGTCTTCAGTCAACATACGTGTGACCACTCTCGTACCTTGGTGTTGATCTCTTAGTGTATTTCTTCAGATCAGAGAGATATGTCGTTCCCAACATTATGCGTTATCTGCATCTTCAGACACACCGTCTTCCGACTCACCGCAACTGCTCCAACTAGGGAAGCATACACCAGAAGGGAGCTATAGTCCCCACTCAACAGTTCACTGCATCGAATGCGCGTGCCCAACATGGACAGCCACAACAACTGCAGGGCCATCGACAAGTCAGCACATGATGCTCACTCCTATGGATGGCAGCCAGATAGGTTGTACCCTCATCTTACTTGTGTGCAACATTTATAGCTTTTTTATTCATCTAAGCATGGAAAATAGATCATCACATTTCACTGTATATTCATGCTGATCTCTTACGGGTCTTGTTCAGGAGTTAACGCTGTTCCATAGTTCAGCTAAGACACTTGTTCTTTAGGTAACACTGTTCCATAGTTATCATCCATCAGCCAATGCTATCCCATAGGTTGGTGATTATAGTATTATACCACTTCTAGTATTACCTATGTTTTTCTTTAATACTTTTGTGTGCCATCTAATTAATCTCGAGTACAAACGATACATATTCTGTAGCTTTCCTCTGTGTTCTCCCTTTAGGTTATGAGACCTGTTGCTGCTAGTTAACCCCGGTCCTACTATTTATGTCGTCTCCTACAGGCACTCATTACATAAACCTAAGTACTAGTTGTCTTCCATGCATGTCAGATATAATTGCACACAGTGATATATCCACAAGAACCTCACAGAGCAATGTAAAGGCCAATAAACTTGATGTCAATGATACCCAATATGATGGAACATGTAAAGGCAGTTCTTCAGAAGACTTGCAGAAAGATGATGAATCCTCTTCACCCCACAAGGTCCTTGCTCTAACTTGGCCTGTGATATGGGTACAACATGCATATAATGTCCTGGAGTGTATCTACTCTGTTGCAATGACATGTGCTTAGCATGCTGATCATGCATGTAAATATGTCATGCCTTCCTGTTTTTCAATACCTATTCCATTCATGACAACATGTTTTCAAATTCAAGTACTGTCATTCTACTCTATCGCAATGCCATCTACTTAATTTGGACATCATGCTTCTGAATATCTTATGCATTGTTATTCATCAGTATGTACTTCATCTGTCTACCATACCATGTTTTTTTAACATTGAAGTGCTGTTCTAGTGCTCCGTTGCAATGCCATCTTATTTTCCCAATCATACATGTGTATGTTGCCTTAGCTATTTCTGTACGTATTCCGCTAGCATACAGTTTTACATTCAACTAGTGTTTTTTTGCTGTGTTGTCCTGTCGTATCCCTAGCTCTTACACCATACTCCCTCCGTCCGGATTACATGTTGCCGAAATGGATAAAAAAGGATGTATCTAGAACTGAAATACGCCTAGACCCATCCATTTGTTTCCGGATGGAGGGAATACATGTCAATATGTCATGCCTTTCTATTCTTCAGTACCCATTCCATCTCTCTGCCGTCGCATGTTTTATAATTAAAGCACCATTCTTCTATACAAGGCATGCAAGGGGAAGACGACTATGTTAGAATCTAAAGGGTTGCAAACAAGGCCTTTGCAAAATATCCAAACGCCAGGAGATAATAAACCAACTCCAGTTTTTATAGATACTTCTCCAGCACAGAGAAACCCAACTCCTACTGATAATAAGCAGATTCCAGTGGCCAAAGAACTAGTCCGCTCCAGTCCAGCAAAAATGTGTCAACTCAATTCTAAGAAGCGTGTGTGTATCCTTGCATCATGAAATTTTATAGCATACTGATCATATTTTCTAGATGTTTCTTACCCATCTCTCTTTTAGAAAATAAGCTTAACAGATAGAAGAATTTCTGCAATGGTATCGTTTATGAGGAAAGATTCTTGCAGGAATTCTCTGTGCTCCAATGTAGATGTAAGTACCTATTGTATATCACTATATTTTTACATCATCATGTATTTTGTTAATCGGCGTGAATCCAACCTTTATCTGATCTAAATTTAGTTGTAGCAAAATGTATGATTAAAGGCCACAATGTTGATTTTTGCAAGGAAAACTGCCTGGTAGTTTTGCATCCTGATCTGCATGAGTGTACTATCTCATATCAGTGGGTTTGAATACTTTGGTTCTGCAGTGGGTTTTTGAGTGTTCTTTTACTGTGTTGTCCTGTCGTATCCCTAGCTCTTACATCATACTCCCTCCATCCGGATTAAATGTCGCAGAAATGGATAAAACTGGATGTATCTAGAACTGAAATACGCCTAGACCCATCCATTTATTTCCGGATGGAGGGAATACTTGTCAATATGTCATGCTTTTCTATTCTTCAGTACCTATTCCATCTCTGCTGTAGCATGTTTTATAACTGAATCACCATTCTTCTATATAAGGCATGCAAGGGGAAGACAGCTATGTTAGAATCTGAAGGATTACAAACCAGGTCTTTGCAAAAGATCCAAACGCCAGGAGATAATAAACCAACTTCATTTTTCATAGATACTGCTCCAGCACAGAGAAACCCAACTCCCACTGATAATAAGCAGATTCCAGTGGCCAAAGAACTAGTCCGCTCCAGTCTAGCAAAAGAATGTCAACTCCATTCTAAGAAGCGTGTGCGTATCCTCGCATCATGAAATTTTATAGCATTCTGACCATATTTTCTACATGTTTCTTACCCATGTCTCTTTTAGAAAATAAGGCTAAACGATACAAGACTTCCTCCATTGGGATCATATTCGAGGAAAATATCTTGCGGGAATTCTCTGTGCTCCAATGCTGATGTAAGTACCTGTTGTACATCACTATATTTTTACATCAGCATGTATTTTGTTAATCGGCGTGAATCTAACCTTTATCTGATCTAAAATTAGTTGTAGAAAAATGTTAAAGGCGCCAATGTTGATTTTTGTAAGGAAAACTGCCTGGTAGTTTTGCATACTAAGCTACATGAATATACTATCTCATATCACGCACATTACTGAATTGTTGTGCTTCTCTGGTTGCCCATTCATTCATTGTGTCAATGTTGCTTTCGTATTACCTTACCTGGCTGATGATAGCTGTGACATATTGTGTTAATTTGGTGTAGTCTAGTTGCCCAAATGTTCGTTGTGTCAATGTTGCTTTCCTATTATCTGACTTGGCCAATGATAGCAATGCTAGTGTGTTAATTTTGTGCAGGATGCTGAAGATAAGAAGACAAAATCTAAAAACAGCAAGGCAACCCCATTGTTTCTTTCCAGTAAATCTAGGCCAGGTAATATGGCAATAACTCATGATTAATCTGTTTGGTTCCCGTCCTAATTTGTGTTATGATGCAGTGGTCGAGTCACTCTCCACTATCAATAATACAAGCCTGCCAAAATCGCCATCTGAATCTGTTCAGTATCCTCTGTCTCGAATGCAACGAAATAAATGTATGTTTGTGAACCAATTAATGGCTATAGCAATGATGGAAATGGTGGATGAATCAGAGGTGCAGAGTCGTGCGACACAACAACTGATCAATGTTTTCAGAGACAGTGTAGCAAAGCAGCAAGAACTTGCCCACATGCTTATGGGCGCCATCTATGCTGAGGTTGCAGATTGTGACGTTGTAGATGGTTAGGTTCTGCTCATTTATTTGCACTGTCATCAATCTTTGATTGCCCTGTGGATGCAATTTCCTGTAATATATGCTGGATGTGCAACGTTATTCCCTGTATGCCGTACCTTTGCTTGATCAGTTTTGGTCATGTGCCTAATTGCTCGTCGTAATGGGCTCTAATTATCTAATCTGGGCTAAAGACGTGAACAAACTTTAGTGGGCCCATTAAGTTAATGGGCCGTTACTAGGCCAAAAGTTAATGGCCGGCCCTCTTACCTCCCGGGTCATTAACAGGCCGACATCGAAGCGGGAAACAGGTGGCCCCAATTTATTTCACGGGCCGTTAACATGCCGTTTCTAAGTTTGGGCTACAAATGGCCCAACTATACTATAGGCCTTTAGCAGGCCGAAAGCGACAGCGGGCTTGTACTAGACCATGAAGAGCATGTGCCGCTAAGAGGCCGAAAGTCAGGTCGTATTGTAAACGGCCCAACTGTGTTGTGGGCCTTTAGCAGGACGAAAGAGAAACCAGGCTAGTATTTGACCACGAAGGGCATGGGTCGTTAAAAGGCCAAAACTAAGGTCCGACTACAAATGGCCCAACTCATTTATGGTCCGTTAACAGGCCGAAAGGCACACAGGACCGGGAATTCGCCCAACACTTAAATGGGTCGCTAAAAGGCCAAAACTCAGGTCCAACTACAAATGGCCCAACTGATTTATGGGCCGTCAACAGGCTGAAAGTGACCCCAGGCCAGAAATTGGCCCAACACATAAATGGGTCGCTAAAAGGCCGAAACTCAGGTCCGATTACAAATGGCCCATCAGATTTATGGGCCGTCAACAGGTTGAAAGACACACCGGGCCAGAAATTAGCCCAACATTTAAATGGGTCGCCAAAAGGCCAAAAGATGTACATCCTGAAAATTGGCCCATCCATTAAATGGGCCGTTAACTGGCCGAAATCTCATCGAGCCGATATTGAGCCCAAATATATAGCGGGCTGTTAGCGGGCTCGAACTGACAATGTGCTGCAATGGTGTCAAATCTTTAACGGGCCGTTGACGGGCCGAATTGGCACATCTCGTATGGGCCGTGGGCTTAAATGGACCTGACACAAGTAGGTCTTATATGGGCCGTCCTACTAATTTTTACTAGGCCGGCCTTTTTCATCGGAATGGGCCACTGTTGGGCCGTGCCACGTGTCGACCTATCATACGCGCCTCCTGTCCAATGAGTGGATGACATTTGTCCCAACGGTGAGGCAACACGTGTTTCCTGCGGCCAATGATGATTTTACACGTGGGAAATCCCCATTGGTCCGGGCTGTTAACGGGTTATCGGATCCAAAACCGGACCCGATAGCTTAACGACGTTTCGTTACGGTGGATGCCACGTGTCGGTCACCCTTGACGAAAGCACTTCTCTGACGTGCGATTTATTGTCATGGAAGTAGACACTTCCGTGATGATAATTTTGGTAATGTCATGGAACACTTCTACGACAGCACAGGTATGACTATCTTGATTCTGTCATAAAATCATCATGGATGTACATGCATGACAAAAAACGCGACTTACTGTGACAAACACGTATCATCACGGAAGTGTATTTTTTTGTAGTGGATAGACAAGGTTGCTTCTTCGTGGACCCTTCATGGGTGGAGCCCTCCGTGGACTCGTGCAATCACTACCCTTCGTGGGTTGAAGTCTCCATCAACGTGGATGTACAATAGCACCACCTATCGGAACCGTGCCAAAAATCTCCATATCTACATTGTGTTTGCTCCCTCCAGACTCCTCTGTTTACCTTCATATGCAAATGTTTTACATTCCATTGCTATACTCTTAGACTTGCATGTGTAGGTTGATTGCTTGACTTATGCTAAGTGATACGTCTCCAATGTATCTACTTTTCCAAACACTTTTGCCCTTGTTTAGGACTCTAACTTGCATGATTTGAATGGAACTAACCCAGACCGACGCTATTTTCAGCAGAATTGCCATGGTGTTTTTTTGCAGAAATAGAAGTTCTTGGAATGACCTGAAAATCCACGGAGACACGTTTTGGAATTAATAAAAAATACTGGCAAAAGAATCAGCATTAGGGGGGCCCACACCCTATCCACGAGGGTGCAGGGCATGCCCCCTGCCTCGTGGCCCCCTTGGACTCCACCGACCTCAACTCCAACTCTATATATTCACGTTCGGGGAAAAAGTAGGAGAGAAGGATTCATCACATTTTACGATACGGAGCCGCCACCAAGCGCTAATCTTCCTCGGGAGGGCTGATCTGGAGTCCGTTCGGGGCTCTGGAGAGGGGAATCTGTCACCATCGTCATCATCAACCTTCCTCCATCACCAATTTCATGATGCTCACCACCGTGCATGAGTAATCTCATCGTAGGCTTGTTGGACGGTGATGGGTTGGATGAGATTTACCATGTAATCGAGTTAGTTTTGTTAGGGTTTGATCCCTAGTATCCATTATGTTCTAAGATTGATGTTGCTATGACTTTGCTATGCTTAATGCTTGTCACTAGGGCCCGAGTGCCATGATTTCAGATCTGAACCTATTATGTTTTTATGAATATATGTGAGTTCTTGATCCTATGTTGCAAGTCAATAGTCACCTACTATGTGTTATGATCCGGTAACCTCGAAGTGACAATAATCGGGACCACTCCCGGTGATGACCGTAGTTTGAGGAGTTCATGTATTCACTAAGTGTTAATGCTTTGGTTTGGTACTCTACTAAAAGGAGGTCTTAATATCCCTTAGTTTCCAATAGGACCCCGCTGCCACGGGAGGGCAGGACAAAAGATGTCATGCAAGTTCTCTCCATAAGCACGCATGACTATATTCGGAATACATGCCTACATTATATTGATGAACTGGAGCTAGTTCTGTGTCTCCCTATGTTATATCTGTTGCATGATGAATCGCATCCAACATAATTATCCATCATTGGTCCATTGCCTACGAGCTTTTCACATATTGATCTTTGCTTAGTTACTTTTCCGTTGCCACGGTTACGATTGCTACAAAAACTACTATTGTTACTTTTGTCACCGTTATCGTTACTTCCATACTATTTTGCTACTAAATACTTTGCTGCATATATTAAGTCTTTCAGGTGTGGTTGAATTGACATCTCAACTGCTAATACTTGAGAATATTCTTTGGCCCCCCTTGTGTCGAATCAATAAATTTGGGTCGAATACTCTACCCTCGAAAACTGTTGCGATCCCTATACTTGTGGGTTATCACTAAGTTGCTAAATCTGCCATAACTTAAAATTGGGAAAAGGCTAGATTTTTATTTGGTCAAGTAGTCTAATCACCCCCTCTAGACATACTTTCGACCCTACAAGTGCTATCAGAGCTTTGGTCTCCACTTGCCTTGATTTCCATAGCTTTGGTGATCATAGCCTTGGTTTCACAACCTAGGAGAGTATGGCGTCTAGCAAGGGAAATTACCACCGTAGAGATCCTTACTGATGGTACTAATTTTGCTAGTTGGAAGCATAAGACGAAAATGCATATTGTTGGACATAACCCCACCGTTTGGGCTATTGTGCGTATTGGCTTGCTAGGTGAATTCTTTGATGGGAGAGAACCGAACCGTGAGGCTAGCGCGGAAGAGTTGAAGATGCTGCAATACAATGCTCAAGCTTGCGATATTGTGATGCCCCCGATTCAATCGTACACTAATCATACACACAAACATGTACGATCAAGATTAGGGACTCACGGGAAGATATCACGGTACAACTCTACGAATAAAATAAGTCATACAAGCATCATATTACAAGCCAGGGGCCTCGAGGGCTCGAATATAAGAGCTCGATCATAGACGAGTCAGCGGAAGCAACAATATCTGAGTACAGACATAAGTTAAACAAGTTTGCCTTAAGAAGGCTAGCACAAACTGGGATATAGATCGAAAGAGGCGCAGGCCTCCTGCCTGGGATCCTCCTAAACTACTCCTGGTCGCCGTCAGCGGGCTGCACGTACTAGTAGGCACCTCCCGAGTAGTAGTAGTCGTCATCGACAGTGGCATCTGGCTCCTGGGCTCCATCGTCTAGTTGCAGCAATCGGATATAGGAAAGGGGAAAAGGGGAAGAAAAACAACCGTGAGTACTCAGCCAAAGTACTCGCAAGCAAGGAGCTACACTACATATGTATGCATTGGTATCAAATGGGATAAGGTTATCATATGTGGACTGAACTGTAGAATGCTGGAATAAGAGGGGGATAGCTAGTCCTTTCGAAGACTATGCTTCTGGTAACCTCCATCTTGCAGCAGGAGAAGAGAGTAGATGGTAAGTTCACCAAGTAGCATCGCATAGCATAATCCTAACTGATGATCCTCCCCTTGTCGCCCTGTGAGAGAGTGATCACCGGTTGTATCTGGCACTTGGAAGGGTGTGTTTTATTAAGTATCCGGTTCTAGTTGTCATAAGGTCTAGGTACAACTCCGGGTCATCCTTTTACTAAGGGACACGGCTATTCGAATAGATCAACTTCCCTGCAGGGGTGCACCACATAACCCAACACACTCGACCCCATTTGGCCGAACACACTTTTCTGGATCATGCCCGGCCTCGGAAGATCAACACGTCGCAGCCCTATCTAGGCACAACAGAGAGGTCAGCACGCCGGTCTAAATCCTATGGCGCAGGGGTCTGGGCCCATCACCCATTGCACACCTGCACGTTGTGTACGCGGCCGGAGAGCAGACCTAGCAACCTCCTTTACAAAGGAAGTTGCGTTACGCGGTCCAACCCGGCGCGCGCCGCTCAGTCGCTGACATCACGAAGGCTTCGGCTGATACCACGACGTCAAGTGCCCATAACTGTCCCCACGTAGATGGTTAGTGCGTATAGGCCAGTAGCCAGACTCAGATCAAATACCAAGATCTCGTTAAGCGTGTTATTCTGAAATAACCACGGACGCCGACCAGGGCCAGGCCCACCTCTCTCCTAGGTGGTCTCAACCTGCCCTGTCACTCCGCCACAAAGTAACCGTCGGGGGCCTTCGGGAACTCAGGCCCACCTCTACCAGGATGGAGCCACCTGCCCCTTCAGCCCCCAACATCAGGATCACTCACGGGTACTCCTACGAGCCGACCCGACTTTAATCACCACAAATATCATATATTATGTATAAGTATATACCCGTGATCAACTCCCAAGTGATCACGGCCCGATAGTATAGCATGGCAGATGGACAAGAATGTATGGCCACTGATGATAAACTAGAATCCTATACTAAGCATTAGGATTGCAGGTAAGGTAACAACAGTAGTAGCAAGGACAGGCTATGCATCAGGATAGGATTAACGGAAAGCAGTAACATGCTACACTACTCTAATGCAAGCAGTAAAGAAAGTAGAGTAGGTGATATCTGGTGATCAAGGGGGGGGGGGCTTGCCTGGTTGCTCTGGCAAGAGAGAGGGGTCGTCAACTCCGTAGTCGTAATGGGTAGCAGCGGCGTCGGTCTCGGTGTCTAGCGAGAGAAGAGGGGGAAGAGACAATAAATACAATGCTAACAGATGCATAGCCATGCATGACATGACAAGTATCGGTGCTAGGGGTGCCCTAACGTGGTATGAGGTGATACCGGTGAAGGGGGAAAACATCCGGGAAAGTATCCCCGGTGTTTCGCGTTTTCGGGCAGAGGAGCCGGAGGGGGAAAGTGGCGAGTTCAATAGGTTAAGGCTGCGTGGCGGACGAACGGGCTGCGTGCCCGGTTCGTCTCGTCGTTCTGAGCAACTTTCATGTACAAAGTTTTTCTATCTGATCTACGGTTTATTTTATATTAATTTTTAAAGTTTTAAATCATTTTCTAAATTTATTATTAATTCGAATTAAAAGGGGAAATTGCTATGTGCACCCAGCAGAGTGCACACAGCGGGGCCACCGGAGGCTGACAGTGGGTCCAAGGGTCCCTGTTGACTCAGTCAACAGTGCAGTCTATAGTCAACTGCTTGACTATTGACTGGTCAAATATGTAGATGGGGCCCATGTGTCATTCACACATATCTTGAATTTTCTTTTTAAGTGGATATTTAGAGGAGGGGTCCACCTGTCATTTACACTATGCCTAACCGCCGATTAGACTAACTAGTAGGGGTACTAATTAGCTAACGGAGAGCCGGCCGGCCACCACACACACACACACACAGAATACACACACGCACACACAGTGCTAGGGACTAATTCTATTTTCTGTTGAGAAAAGATAGTATTTTGTGATATTCATAGGAATTAATCCATGCATCAAATTGATTTGGTCCAATGGAAACATTTGAGCTTTGACAAGTGTTCTACCTAGTACAATTATTTTTACTCATGTTAATCATGGTTTTGCCGCAGTTTAGAGGCTGTCCAAAGGGTTAGTCAGTGTAAAATTTGAAAAGCTAGCTAGTAGCTACACTAATTAGCAGCAGTAGTAGATTCAGAAGAGCAGCGGCGGAATGCACACGAGTTGGGCGCAGGGCGCGGCGCTGCACGGCGTGACGCTGGGCTGGTGAGCGACGCGGGGCGAGGGGCGAGGCAGGTCACGGTTGCAGGGCGGCTGGGCACAGGCGGTCAGACGCAGGACCACGCGCGGCCGGCGTGCGTGCACATGCGGCAGCAGTAGGTTGCAGCAGCACGGCGAGCGGGTGCGAGTGGAGCGCATCACGGTAGCAGCGACAACAGCACAGCGTGGCTACGGCGGGCGCGACTGGGCACGGGGCAAGTGCGGCAACGGCGTCGTCGGACGGAGGCAGGCACAGGGCATGCGCCGGGGTGCCGTGTGCGGGAGGGTCGTAGGCGGCGCGCGGTGACAGATACAGGGGCCGCGGGGTGCATGCGGCGCGGCCAGCGCGGGGTCGGGGAGCTGCGGGCACATGACCAGGGGCATGGGGAGCACGACAGAGCCGTGGCGAACGCGAGCTTCGGTGGCTCCGGGCGCGGGGTGATAACGGCCTACGGCGGCGTCTCGAGGCGGGGAGAAGGAGAGGGAAGGAGTGGCGCTCATCGAGCAGGCACAAGGAGGCCCGTCGAGTGGTTTAGGAGCAGCAGAGGTGGCCGGCGTCGTCGTGGTTCGCCGGCGTCCCGAGGAGGAAGAAGTTTCGATCCAGCACTTCAACGGTGAGGAGCTCCAACGGGTGGCACCGGTCAATGTGGAGGATGACGGTGAAGCGGGCGGATGCGGTCCTAGGCGTCGGGGCGCATGGTGGCCGCGGTAGGGCGAGATGACCGGCGACGCAGGCGCACCGCAAGGTGGATCTGGACGCGGGGGAGAGGAGAGTGTGGGGGCAGGGGGAGTGGATAAGGGGGAGCGTGATGGCAAGTGGGAGGGGACGATGGGAGCCCGAGGCGTCGGGGGATCTTATCCCCTCGCCCACGACGCTGGCGAGCTGGTCGGGTGGCGACCGTGACCGGGCGGTCGGTCGAACAGTGAGAAGATGACCGCGAGGGGGGGAGTGGGTTGGCTGGGACGTTGGGCCGGCTGGGTGGGCTTTGCCCAGGGGAAGGGTTTTTCTTTTATTTTAACTATTTTGTTGTTTTTCTTTTTACAGTTCTAGTTTTATTTTATTTTTGAGTAGCAATTAGCACTATAAAATACATGAACAACACCTAATTTGGTTTTACTAATTATACCACTCCCACATTTAGTTTGAGGTTCAAATAAAATACTTTAGTATTTTTATAATTTAAAAGCATTTAATAATTGTTTTTAGCCATTGTTATATTCGTAAAAGAGCATTTAAATACTTTTACAAAAATGTTGGGTCAGCACCATAATTGGTTATGGAATATTTGCCACACATTGAACATTTCATTATGCATGTTTGAGAAATTTGAATTTTGGACTTTAATTTGAATTGAATTTGAATTATGCTTTGGGTCAAATGAGGATTAGCAACAATAGTGTGATGACATGGCACCATCAACAGGGGATTACTGTAGCTTAATTATCCGGCGTCACAATTCTCCTCCACTACAAGAAATCTTGTCCCGAGATTTAAGAGGGGAGTAAGGGGGAAAGTTCTGGTTACGATATTCTAACGGATCTTCTCGAAGAAGTTAATCCCTTTCGTTGATGTCTTCAATTCTTTATTCCAATGCATCATGATAAACTTGTCATCATTCCTTCGGGAACTCCATCGTACTTACGAAAGGATAAGGGGCAGCTCAGCTACGGCAGAATGCTTTTGAGGGAAACAATTTGGGGTTAACCCATGAATGAGTTTAAGATTATCTCTCGAGTTGAACATATGAAATACATCGAGAGTAAGGTACGAAGGTACAATAAGAGGTTCCAAGTGGATAGATAGTTGCTCGAAGTCTGAACCAGAGTGACAAAGGGGTTCAGAGTCGCGAGAGTAAGTATTGCGTCTGATACCAGAATAGATCACTAGGACGGTGGCCCGTGAATTACATACGAGGTCACGCGCGAGGAATAACTTTGGGAATAGGGGGTATATAGGACAGTCAGGTTTCGATCCTGTGGAACTATGGGTTATGGGCCCACCATGTGTTTTTTTAATAGGAGCAGTGACATCTTGCACGGTCATGATAGCAAGGCATGTCAGAGAGTACCATGTCAGTTATGTCGGCAACAACGTTGGTACCAAGGGCGAGGGACGAAGAGAACCATTTGCAACGAGGCAGACCAATAGGCAAAGTTCTCGTCCATCGGTGGTTACCGGAATGTCATCAACAAAAGTAATAGGGTCTTACTGACAGAATTGTACACGAGGGGTCTACATAAGCAGGGAATTAATACTGCTTTGAACATAATGATCACCAGAAAGGTTAAACCAAGTAATGGAAAGGAAAATATGATTATCAGATATTTCAGGGGTATATCCTTCCCAATGGCAAGCAGAGCATGATATCCATGACATGATTTAACGTAGAAAACCATTTAGGTTATGGGAGAGGAATTTTCATGGCATTATCCATACAACGGTGTTTGAATAATTGATTACGAAAATTTAGCATTGTGCTTCAAATGTTTTTATTGAAGATCGGAGTACCATAGACATGCTTCGAGATATCATTGACATGGTTAACAAGTGAGGGTCAGACTTTATAAACACCAAGGATCCATTTGTAAAAACTTGTAGAATAAGTCTTACAATTTCCTCATGGAAGAATGGATAACCTTGCTGAAAAGGAAACTATAACAATAGGTCCTTCGGCCAGGTGTGCTAGGCATGACATCATCTTACCGGGTCATATAAAGAGCAATGTTATAACTCTTGGAAATATGTTCCAACCATCATATCTGACCGAGATCCAGATCTAATTGGTGTCAGGATACCTCAGACTCATGATGCCTGAGAAGGAAGGGGTGCAACACAATTTGACGGGATGGCGTTGCAAGATTCTCGGGAAATGAAATATGGAAGCAAGTTCTGAATCATAAGTTCATCATTAACCCAAGTAGAGGATGATGACGTGGCTGATGAACTTAGCGACAACTCATCGAGATTGCCAAAAAGGTGTATTTCCACAAATTTGTGAGCAAAGAGATAACATTAGCCAGCTCAAATGATACAATGATGTTTGCTCGAGGAAAACATACACAATTAGACATTGGTTGAAAAGGTGCACCCAAAATATGGGCCTAGGTAGCATGATCAATGCTTAGAATGGTGACTCGATAACCAGTGGTCTAAGAATGAAATGTCGACCATTAACTCCAAAGCAATAGGGTCGCTAGAAGTTTTGAATTTGCACATCCAAGTTCAATTGTCGGTTTTTCGGTTGGAATCAGCACGGGGACCAAGAAGGAATGGTGATGGTGAGAAGTATTACTTGTATCAAGAATTCTCAAGAGGTGGTAAAATTCCAATGACATTCTTGACATAAAAGGTGGTAATACTCCAACGTAAAGAAGAACAACACTGGGTAGCAAGGAACTCAAGGTATAACACAAAACACAAACAAGTTTGTGTTGGAGGGAAGGCAATAAAGTGGCCGATGATAACACAACTCATCAAGGGCAAGGATGGTATTTCTCTTCATGAATCCGGTTGATATCCTAGAAGAGCTCATAAGGTTGATGATGATCATGACACATTTGTCGAGAGATTTCATGAAGATGTAATCAATCAGTGACGACATCAAGTCAAAGGAATGATGAAGCAAGAGGTTATTGGAACCACAGTTACGACACAAACTCGAACTCAAGCTTGTTGTTTAAGGTGAAAGGGTATGACGAGGAAAATCGACGTAAGCTTAGCTATCGTCGCAAATTGGTGCTCCGAGAATAAGGACCAGGTAGCACAGTTGGAATCATCACGACAATGATATAGCCAAACAGGCTAGGAATGGCGTGATCGAGTACAAACTCGTACTTATAGAAGCTTACTGAAGAGTTGTTGAACCGTAGTGCGGACTCGGTTCAGTTATAGGTGTCTTTGAGTGTTTAATAACTCAGAGCCCGTGAAAAATTGGAATCAGTGGGAATGTAGCACTTGATGAAGAACTCATAAGAGGTTATGCAGTTCCATGATAATCTCGAGATACCGGGGGGTAATACTCGACGACAGATCAAAGTAGAGGTTGGACTAGGGTAATGCTCTGCAGAAGACAAGTACTCTAACTTGTCCGAGAAATGGAATCAAAAAGAAAATATGGTCGGAACCACGGTTGAAAAAGACCAAACATAGATACAGGACGAACTTGTAACAAGGGGATTAATATCATTTACAAGAAGCTTCGATGATAAGTTTCACATCGGGTCCATGGGCATGAATGCAAAGGGTCAAGGTCGACTCCCACTTCTTCCATGCATAACCTTTCATTTTACTTCTCGCTTTTGATGAAGCTGTAGTGTAGAAATTTTATCTAGCAAAATACTAGAAGAATATGAATCGTGAAAACTTTCGAGTTCACACATATTAAGGAAGGCATAGGTTCAAGCCATCGGGGCTTCTTAGAACATATACCACGAACTTTAGGAGTAAATAACACAAACTCGATAGTAGAGCATGTTCAAAAGCAGATGATACAATTTACCAAAGGCATTATATACCCATGGAAAGGCTCTCAAGGTTATTCAATATGAAGGACACTGTCGGATAAAATCCAACAAAGGAACCGATGGTCCACAAGGGATCTGATGTGAGCATCGGTACTCAACCAGAGGAAGAAGAATGCTCGGGCATCATATTATAGAACATCTGAATAATTCGATGCTTAGATAACAAAGGAATTATGATTTCCAAAACAAAGGATCAGAAGCAGACGCTCTGATCAAGGATGGATAAGTTGGATAGACCAGAGGCACAATTGACGACAAATAGTTTGGTCGAGAACCAGCTCATGTTCAAAAAAATGATGTCTGAGCCGGAAAGATAATTTAGAAGGGTTGATAGATGATTGTGTGCATTCGCACACATGTTGAATCAATAGGATCAAAATGACGGTGTCAAAAGATACTAACGAATATTGCCAGATATATGGGAAGCATCCATAATGCAAGTAGAAAAGTATTTCCAGAGCAATAAAGCTGCTAAAGATTTTCGGAGGATTGAATAGTGTTTCAAAGACTTTGGTGAAACACCTGAACAACTGGGGATGAGCGGATACTCGGAAAGTGCGAGAAATTACTCTTAGGGGTATTCAGGCGGCAAAGAACTACAAGGCAGTAGGCACAAAATAATCTCGGGGTATTTTGTAATAACAAGATCGACTGGGAATAAAAGTAAGCACGACAGGTGTAAGTATTTATCCATAGGGATATTTCGGTGGAAGGGAATTGCAAAAGCAACGGGCACAAGGTCTCGAGAGAATATCAGAGAGTATCTTCGAAATCTTCTGGTGTAGCCGGCAATCATCTGGACTGAAGGGGCTCTCCGGGAGAAAGTATTTTCGAGAACCTAAAGTTAGATTTTAGTAAACATCGTTTAACCTGAATAGAAGAGAGTTCAGAATCCCGGAGTAAAGGTCGAGGAGTAAAAGATCCTAGTACCACCCGATGGCGACATGGGCCTGTAGGACACACAGCCATGTTAGTAAAAGTTTTGCAATGTCTAGACTTGACTTCGGCCATGGAGTGTGGGAGGGGATTCCTACAGGCAGTCGGCTCTGATACCAACTTGTGACGCCCCCGATTCAATCGTACACTAATCATACACGCAAACGTGTGCGATCAAGATCAGGGACTCATGGGAAGATATCACAACACAACTCTACAAATAAAATAAGTCATACAAGCATCATATTACAAGCCAGGGGCCTCGAGGGCTCGAATACAAGAGCTCGATCATAGACGAGTCAGCGGAAGCAACAATATCTGAGTACAGACATAAGTTAAACAAGTTTGCCTTAAGAAGGCTAGCACAAACTGGGATACAGATCGAAATAGGCGCAGGCCTGCCTGGGATCCTCCTAAACTACTCCTGGTCACCGTCAGCGGGCTGCACGTAGTAGTAGGCACCTCCCGAGTAGTAGTAGTCGTCATCGATAGTGGCATCTGGCTCCTGGGCTCCATCGTCTGGTTGCAGCAATCAGATATAGGAAAGGGGAAAAGGGGAAGAAAAGCAACCGTGAGTACTCATCCAAAGTACTCGCAAGCAAGGAGCTACACTACATATGTATGCATTGGTATCAAATGGGATAAGGGTATCATATGTGGACTGAACTGCAGAATGCCGGAATAAGAGGGGGATAGCTAGTCCTTTCGAAGACTATGCTTCTGGTAACCTCCATCTTGCAGCAGAAGAGAGTAGATGGTAAGTTCACCAAGTAGCATCGCATAGCATAATCCTAACTAATGATCCTCCCCTCGTCGCCCTGTGAGAGAGTGATCACCGGTTGTATCTGGCACTTGGAAGGGTGTGTTTTATTAAGTATCCAGTTCTAGTTGTCATAAGGTCTAGGTACAACTCCGGGTCATCCTTTTACTGAGGGACACGGCTATTCGAATAGATCAACTTGCCTGCAGGGGTGCACCACATAACCCAACACGCTCGATCCCTTTGGCCAGACACACTTTTCTGGGTCATGCCCAGCCTCGGAAGATCAACACGTCGCAGCCCTACCTAGGCACAACAGAGAGGTCAGCACGCCGGTCTAAATCCTATGGCCCAGGGGTCTGGGCCCATCACCCATTGCACACCTGCACGTTGCGTACGCGGCCGGAGAGCAGACCTATCAACCTCCATTACAAAGGAAGTTGCGTTACGCGGTCCAACCCGGTGCGCGCCGCTCAGTCGCTGACGTCACTTAGGCTTCGGCTGATACCACGACGTCGAGTGCCCATAACTGTCCCCGCGTAGATGGTTAGTGCGTATAGGCCAGTAGCCAGACTCAGATCAAATACCAAGATCTCGTTAAGCGTGTTATTCTGAAATAACCACGGACGCCGACCAGGGCCAGGCCCACCTCTCTCCTAGGTGGTCTCAACCTGCCCTGTCACTCCGCCACAAAGTAACCGTCGGGGGCCTTCGGGAACTCAGGCCCACCTCTACCGGGATGGAGCCACCTGCCCCTTCAACCCCAACATCAGGATCACTCGCGGGTACTCCTACGAGCGGACCCGACTTTAATCACCACAATTATCATATATTATGTATAAGTATATACCCGTGATCAACTCCCAAGTGATCACGGCCCGATAGTATAGCATGGCAGACGGACAAGAATGTATGGCCACTGATGATAAACTAGCATCTATACTAAGCATTAGGATTGCAGGTAAGGTAACAACAGTAGTAGCAAGGACAGGCTATGCATCAGGATAGGATTAACGGAAAGCAGTAACATGCTACACTACTCTAATGCAAGCAGTATAGAAAGTAGAGTAGGCGATATCTGGTGATCAAGGGGGGGATTGCCTGGTTGCTCTGGCAAGAGAGAGGGGTGGTCAACTCCGTAGTCGTACTGGGTAGCAGCGGCGTCGGTCTCGGTGTCTAGCGAGAGAAGAGGGGGAAGAAACAATAAATACAATGGTAACAGATGCATAGCGATGCATGACATGACAAGTATCGCTGCTAGGGGTGCCCTAACGCGGTATGAGGTGATACCGGTGAAGGGGGGAAATATCCGAGAAAGTATCCCCGGTGTTTCGCGTTTTCGGGCAGAGGAGATGGAGGGGGAAAGTTGCGAGTTCGATAGGTTAAGGCTGCATGGCGGACGAACGGCCTGCGTACCCAGTTCGTCTCGTCGTTCTGAGCAACTTTCATGTACAAAGTTTTTCCATCTGATCTACGGTTTATTTTATATTAATTTTTAAAGTTTTAAATCATTTTCTAAATTTATTATTAATTCGAATTAAAAGGGGAAATTGCTATGTTCACCCAGCAGAGTGCACACAGCGGGGCCGCCGGAGGCTGACAGTGGGTCCAGGGCTCCCTGTTGATTCAGTCAACAGTGCAGTCTATAGTCAACTGCTTGACTATTGACTGGTCAAAATGTAGATGGGGCCCAGGTGTCATTCCCACATTCTTGCATTTTCTTTTTAAGTGGATATTTAGAGGAGGGGTCCACCTGTCATTTACACTATGCCTAACCGCCGATTAGACTAACTAGTAGGAGTACTAATTAGCTAACGGAGAGCCGGCCGGCCACCACACACACACAAAATACACACACGCACACACAGTGCTAGGGACTAATTCTATTTTCTATTGAGAAAAGATAGCATTTTGTGATTTTCATAGGAATTAATCCATGCATCAAATTGATTTGGTCCAATGGAAACATTTGAGCTTTGACAAGTTTTCTACCTAGTCAAATTAGTTTTACTCTTGTTAATCATGGTTTTGCCGCAGTTTAGAGGCTGTCCAAAGGGTTAGTCAGTGTCAAATTTGAAAAGCTAGCTAGTAGCTACACTAAGTAGCAGCAGCAGTAGATTCAGAAGAGCAGCGGCGGCATGCACACGAGTTGGGCGCGGGGCGCGGCGCTGCACGGCGTGACGCTGGGCTGGTGAGCGACGCGGGGCGATGGGCGAGGCAAGTCGCAGTTGCATGGCGGCTGGGCGCCGGTGGACGGACACAAGGCCGGGCGCGGCCGGCGTGCGTGCACATGCGGCAGCAGCAGGTTGCGGCAGCACGGTGAACGGGTGCGAGTGGAGCGCATCACGGTAGCAGCGACAACAGCACAGCGCGGCTACGGCGGGCGTGACTGGGCAGGGGGCAAGTGCGGCAATGGCGTCGTCGGACGGAGGCAGGCACAGGGAATGCGCCGGGGTGCCGGGTGCGGGAGAGTCGTAGGCGGCGCGTGGTGACGGATACAGGGGCCGCGGGAAGCATGCGGCGCGGCCAGCGCGGGGTCGGGCAGCTGCGGGCACATGACCAGGGGCATGGGGAGCACGGCAGAGCCGTGGCGAACGCGAGCTGCGGTGGCTCCGGGCGCGGGGTGATAACGGCCTACGGCGGCGTCTCGAGGCGGGGAGAAGGAGAGAGAGGGAGTGGCGCTCACCGAGCAGGCAGAAGGAGGCCCGTCGAGTGGTTTAGGAGCAGCAGAGGTGGCCGGCGTCGTCGTGGTTCGCCGGCGTCCCGAGGAGGAAGAAGTTTCGATCCAGCACTGCAACGGTGAGGAGCTCCAACGGGTGGCACCGGTCAATGTAGAGGATGACGGCAAAGCGGGCGGATGCGATCCTAGGTGTCGGGGCGCATGGTGGCCGCGGTAGGGCGAGATGACCGGCGACGCGGGCGCACCGCAAGGTGGATCTGGACGCGGGGGAGAGGAGAGTGTGGGGGCAGGGGGAGTGGATAAGGGGGAGCGCGATGGCAAGTGGGAGGGGACGAGGGGAGCCCGAGGCGTCGGGGGATCTTATCCCCTCGCCCACGACGCCGGCGAGCTGGTCGGGTGGCGACCGTGACCGGGCGGTCGGTCGAACAGTGAGAAGACGACCGCGAGGGGGGGAGTGGGTTCGCTGGGACGTTGGGCCGGCTGGGTGGGCTTGGTTTTACTAATTATACCACTGCCACATTTAGTTTGAGGTTCAAATAAAATAGTTTAGTATTTTTATAATTTGAAAGCATTTAATAATTGTTTTTAGCCACTGTTATTTTCGTAAAAGAGCATTTAAATACTTTTACAAAAATGTTGGGTCAGCACCATAATTGGTTATGGAATATTTGCCACACATGATGCATGTTTGAGATATTTGAATTTTGGACTTTAATTTGAATTGAATTTGAATTATGCTTTGGATCAAATGAGGATTAGCAACAACAGTGTGATGACATGGCACCATCAACAGGGGATTAGTGTAGCTTAATTATCCGGGCGTCACAGATATCCTCTTCAACGGATTGTGCCTCGAATAATTCAACAAAATCAGCCGTTTTGAGAATGCAAAGAAATTTGGGATACTTTGATTGATATGCACGAAGATACTCACTCTGTCAAGGAATCCAAATTGGATGTGCTTCAAAGTCAACTTGACAAGTTCAAAATGAAGGATGGTGAAGGTGTTGCCGAAATGTACTATAGGCTTGCTGTCATCACAAATGAGATTGCCGGCTTAGGAAGTGAAGAGATGATCAATACATTCGTCATCAAGAAGATCCTAAGAGCCTTGGATGGAAAATATGATACCATGTGCACATTGATCCAAATGATGCCCAACTACAAACATCTCAAGCCAACGGAAGTCATTGGAAGAATTGTTGCTCATGAGATGTCACTCAAGGATAAGGAAGATATTCACAACAAGTCAAGTGGTGCTTACAAAGCCTCATGTGATGCTCCTACATCATCAAGTTAGAAACAAGCCTTCAATGAAGAATTGAGCCTAATGGTGAAGAACATCAACAAGTTCTACAAGAGTAGAAGCAAGCAAAGAAGTTCCAAGTCAAGGTCCTACAATGACAAAAGATCTTCGAGTCATGAACGAAATTGCTACAATTGTGGAAGACCCGGACACTACTCCAATGAGTGTACGCCCCCCTACAAAAGAAGAGAAGATTCACCCAAAAGGAGAAGTAGAAGAGAAGAATCACCACCAAGAGAGAGGAGTAGAGATGATCGGTATGAACGAAGAACATCACGGAGAAGCAAGGATTCGGAAAGGAAGGACAAGTCATCAAGGAGCTACACTAAACGAAGACATCAAGCTCATGTTGGTGAATGGGTATAAGGTTCCAACTCCGACAATCACTCCGAAAGAAGTTATCACTCCGACTCCGAATATACTCAAGATGAAGGTGTTGCCGGTCTAGCACTTGTGTCAACCAACTCCTACGACATATTTGACTCTCCAAATTAAGGAATTGGAAGATGCTTCATGGTCAAAGGCCCAAAGGTATCACACCCCGAGTATGTTGATTTCAATAATGATGAATATGATTTGCTAGGTGATGATGATTTACTTGTTGACAACTCTAGTGATGAAAACTATGATGAACTTGCTATTAATCATGCTAATCAAGATAAAACGAATGATGATGATAAGAAGGAGATTGAGCGTCTAACTAAAGAACTAAAAACTCTTAAGTTAGCTCATGAAACTACCTTGGAAGATCATCGAGAACTTTTAAAGACTCATGAGAAGTTATGCTTTGAAAAGATCAACCTTTAGCAAGAGCATGGGTTCTTAAAAGCAATCAATGATGATCTCCGCAATAAAAGTTCTTCTTACATTGCCAAGCATTTACTCTTGTCTACTTACATGCCACAATTTAAATCTAGCAACAAGAGTAAGAAAGATTCTTCTTCTAGTAGTAACAATAATCATGTTAAATCCAATATTGTTGCTTCTAGTAGTTCTCTTGATTCCACAAATGATTCTCTTAGCCAAGTTACACTTGAGAAAGAAAATACTTATTGAAGGGAATTATAGAGAAAGGTGTTTACAAGAGCCTTGCCGGAAGTAAGCAATTTGAGGAAATTGTACGCAAGCAAGGAAGGCACCAGAAGAATCAAGGTGTTGGTTTTGAACGAAAGTTCAATGCCAATGGAGTTGAGTGGGAACAAGATCAATACCCCAAGACGAAGTTTGTTCCTCAACAAGAGAAGTATGATCCTACTTCTTTCCAAGGGACACAAGCTCAAGATGATCTTCCACCATAAGACCATAAGAAAAAAGGCAAGGACAAGCTTCAAGAGGAGATTGATGCATTTGAAGAAGCTCCTAAGGCCTTGGTCAAGTGGGTTCCCAAGTTCTACTTCATCAAGTACGACTACAACTCCAAGGATTCCCATCAAGATTATGTGGATCCCGAAGAAGAAGAACTAGAGAGTTCTTGAGGGTGACTCCACCAACATACTTCACTCATATCATTTCGACAAGGACAAGTGCAAACAACTTCCACATCGTGCACTAGTTCAAGGAGTCACAAACCCTCTTGTTGGTAAGACAATGGACAAGGTAACCTATTGCCTTCATGGACATCATCTTGTGTGAATATCACTCTATGTCTATGGATATCCTTGTTTGTTCCTTGTGGGACTAACCCGTGTAGGTATTGAAAGTGCAACTCACTCCAATGGATTGCTCCAAATGATCTACATCAACATTGAGCATCCACATCTTCAACACCTACATGAAGTCATCATCGACAAAACCCAAGGTTAGTTCATCCCTCTTAGGGGGGATATCACATCTAGGGGAGCTTTACTCTAATCATTTGAGCTAAAGCAACTCTAAAGGTGTGAACACAACAAATGCTTTATGTAAAAGTGGCAACCCCACTTGTGCTTAAACGATGAGTATGACCTATGATCAAATGTTCTCATTTGACTCCTAAGTCAATATACTCATATATAGATGACCTAGTCATCGCCAATTGCTTGATAGATGCTAGAGTGTTCGTGCATGCTTTGCCACATATTTCATTTGCCATTTTATTGCGTGAGCATGTTGATTGCATATTTTACTCATTCGAGGACATCCATTTTTTGCTTTGATTGTTTGGCTTTTCTCTTTCACCAAATGGATGGACAAGAATGCCTAAGAACTTCCTCTAGCTATCTATGCTTTTCTCGTCTCAAACTCTATTCATGCTACATCACAAAGTTTGATCAAGTAAGATTCGAACCACTCTGTGTGAGGAGCACTCAGAGTCCCCGATTTGTCATAGACTTAAACTTCCAAAACCTCTCTGTGCATTTTGGTCTGACTGATCCATCCACTTTGGTCACACCGAGTTCACTGAGTTCATCTAGGTTTTCAATCTCGGTGCAACCAATTTGAACTTTTTGGCCACACCGAGTTGCAGTAACCGCTTGCGATTCTGCATCTCGGTGCCACCAAGTTGTTTCACTCGGTCACACCGACAGGGTCAGGATATATATACCCACGGGTAAGATTTTGGAAATTTCTTCAAAACACTCCGTCCCGCGCGTATCCTGCTCTGCCGCCAAGGGTCTTCGGATCATCTCCTCGTTGCCAGTGACCTCCCGCCGCTGGTTTCCATCACCATCAATAGGATTCTACCCCACCGTTGTCGTCGTAGCGGACTCCCGCCAAACTAGGGTATGAGTTCGATCTTGTGCGCTAATTCCTACTCTGATTCCTAGCACATTTCTTTGCCATGATCATTACGACATATGAAATCAATGTATCTAGAGAAAAATTCCTTTAGGTTAGGTTTGATTCGAAAATTTAGGGTTAGGTCTCCGCCGAACTCATCCCGGACCGACCGAGTTGTAGAAATCGGTCCCACCGATTTAGCTTAGGCCATTGCACATGCGCTTTTCGGTCTGACCGAAAATTGCAAATCGGTGCGACCGAATTCGACTCTCTGTGTAACCCTAGCAATCTCGGAGCCACCAAACTGTGACTCGGTCTGACTGAGTTCACTAGTTTAGACTCCAACAGTTGGTTCGGTATCACCAAGTTTAACAAATCGGTAGCTCCAAAATGATTTTTGTGGAGAACTAAAACTAAGTTTTGGCCTCATTTATTTTGCAAAAACTCTGCACTTTGTGATGCTCATCTATTCTACCTCGTGTATATGTATTCACAGGGTTTGCTGTCAGTTTGCTTGCCTGGATGTCTAACCAGAGTGATAGTCAGAACAAGTCATAAGAGTAAGTGCAAATGAGTGAGGGCACTAGTCCCTCAAGCAGATATGATGAGGGCAGTAGGAGCACTCCTAGTAATTTGGCCAAGGCAGGCACCAGATCAAGGAAGAAGAAAAACTCAGATTCTGAGGATGAGTACTATGTGGCTACAGAGGAGGAAGTTAGCTCCAAAAAGAAAGTGCTAAAGAAAGAATATGGTACTGCTGCAACAACAAAGCCTGGACTGCATAAGAAGACCCCTGCCAAGAGGGTGCCAACCTTAAATGCCAGCCTCAACTGCTGAAACTTCTAAGCCAACTGAAGAGGTTGCTGTAGAGGGTAAGAAAAGGAAAGAGAGGGTCAACAAGACCACTGCCAGAGTCATTGGTAGATCCTCTATAATGATAGATCTAGAAGAAGATGAAGAGGAAGAGGATGATGCACCAGCACCCAAGTCCCAGAAGCTTATGGGGGATGCCATTAAGTCAGGGGGCTGCCACTTCAAAGCCCAAGGCTACCCCCAAGGCCGCTGCTCAAGCTCAGAAGCCTTTCTAAGCCCAAGAGAAGCACCAGGAACATGCTAGCTGAAGAGAAGAACAAGGCCCCAGTGCCTAAAGTTGAAGAAGAAGAAGATGCAGAAGCCCAAGTGCTGAGGAGACTGAAACCAAAGATTCCAGAACACAATGACACTCATCCAGTGGCTGAGGATATGAACATCAGGAAGGATGCAAGACTAAAACTTTGGAGAAAGTCTGATCCATATGCTGTGAGGAGGAAGACTGAAGTGGACTATAGGTTCCACACCAAAGAACAACAAGACTTCTATGAGACTATTTTGCTTGACAAGAAGCCTATAGTTTGTGATATGAAATGTGTTGATTGGGAATTCATTGATGAGAAGGAAGACTATTTTCCAGGAGTACATGAAAGCTTAAAGCTTGTGGAGTTGATGAGTTTGTGGGACAGAAGCTTACCAAATGGAATGATGAGCTCATTATGCAGTTCTATTCTACAGCTCATTTCTATCTAGATGGTAGAATTGTTTGGATGTCTGAGGGTACAAGGTACCAATCAACTATTGATGAGTGGGCCAAGTTTATCAATGCCCCAGAAGAGCAAGAGGATGATTTGGATGTGTATGCCAAGAAGAAGAAAGACCACAACTCTATGGCAAACATGTACAAGGAGGTCCCAGACAAAGCTTTGGAGACACACAAGCTTGGATTTGTGCATTATTTGTTGTCTGGTCTACCTACAATCAACACAATCTTGAGGCATACTCTATTAACCAAATCTGGAGATCACAAGATGATCAGAGGCCATTCAATCAACTTGCTGCAGATATTTGATGTTCCTCAAAAATTCAAGGTCATGAGTCTGATTGTTGAGACAATCAAGAGGACTGCTGTAGATTAGAAAAGATCTTCTGGGTATGCTCCACACATTCAGGTGCTCATCAATTCCAAGATGGGCACATGCACTTACTTGTTGGACAAGGAGCATTTACCTTTGCATCCAGAATATGAGGATAACACAGTTGTGATGAATGAGGATGATCCTTCATCAGTGCAAGCACAAGAGAAGAGAGCAAAGGCAAAGGCAGAAAAGGCTGCAAGGATGCCAAGTGTTGAGGAGTCATATCAAGTGTTCTTAAAGAGCAAATAAGATCAACTAGCTTATGTGATTCAGACAACTTTCAGGATTGAGAAGGGCTTGGCCACCCTGACTCAGAATCAGGAGAGCTTGGAGAGGATCATTGAGACCAAGTTTTATGATCTTGATCTGAAAGTGACTGAGATACAGACTGCAGTCGAGCAGCTCCAGGAGGAAGTAGAGAAGAAGAAAGGGAAGGCAACTACGGATGCTTTTCAGAGAGTGCCAATAGGTCAGAGGTCAGATATAGTGCGAGTGCTGGATACAAGAGCTACTTCATCTGCACCAACGGCAATAGCTTCAGTGCCACCTATAGCAACTACTCCACCATCTCCAACAACATCTACTGATGCCTTCGTCCTTGGAGTTCTCTCTACACCACCTCCCGAAGACCAAGCCTGAGAGACGCATAGCACTATGCATTTTCAAACTTTTTGGTAACTTATTGCCAAAGGGGGATAAATGTATAGATCATAGGCTTCGAGAGAGAGTGTTTTGCTTCTTTGTCTCTCTTGCTATTTGGTTGAACTTTTGTGTATGCTCGTTTGGTACTTTTTATGTCTATGTGTGAGATACTTATATGATCATGTGTTTGATCATGCCATACTTTAATGTTTGCTTGGATGATATTATCTTTTATATCCCTATATGATCATTCACTTTGCTTGGTGATGAGTGCATGTTCGATTGTGCATTTGCATTCGAAAGAAAATTTTAAATAATGCACAAATTTAGGGGGATCTCTTGCTTATCACATACTTCTCAAAGCGACGATGTATTTAAATCTTATTATCATTTGTCGAAGCTTTGATCTATATGTTGTCATCAATTACCAAAAAGGGGGGGATTGAAGGTGCAACTATCCCTGGGTGGTTTTGGTAATTACTAACAACATATAGCTCATTGAAGTAATGCTATTTCAAGATGATCATTTCAGAAAGTTCAATGATTGGCATGGCATGGATTAGGAATGTGGACCCCTCAAAATGCTAAGGACACACATTGGCTCAAGCTCAAGACTCTACATTTTCATTTTAGTGATCCAAGATCACATTTAGTCCATAGGAAAAGCCAATATTATTAAAAGGGGATGAGGTGTTGCTTAATGGATTACTTGCTCAAAATGCTTAGTGATATTCTCCAAAAACCCTCAACCATTTTCTCATTTCCACATATGTCCCAAACCAAAAGTCAAACTCGGCCCCGCCTAAATGTTCTATCCGGCGCCACTGAGTTCACTTGACATAGCCACTGCCAGAAACCCTAGTCACTTCGGTCTCACCGATAGGGATCTTAGTCTCACCGAGATGTGATTGCAAACACTCTGTTTCCCTTCGTAACGTTTCGGCCAACCGAGATGAGTGATCGATCCCACCGAGTTCGCAATGCAAACTCTCTGTTTCCCTTTCGTAACGTTTCGGTCTCACTGAAATGAGCGAATCGGTCCCATCAAGTTTGCCTGACAAACTCTCTGGTTAGCTTATTACCAAAGTCAGTCCTGCCGAGTTTGTGCAATCGGTCTCACCGACATTATGTTATGCCCTAACCCTAATGGAATCGGTCCCACCGAGGTGACATGTCAGTCCCACCGAAAAGCCTAACGTTCACATTTTGAACTGAATGGTCTGACCGAGTTTACTGATTCGGTCCCACCAAGTTTAGTAAATTTTGTGTAACGGTTAGATTTTGTGTGGAGGCTATATATACCCCTCCACCCACTCTTCATTAGTGAGGAGAGCCATCAGAATGTGGCTACACTTCCAGCATACATTTTCTGAGAGAGAGAACCACCTACTCATGTGTTGAGACCAAGATATTCCATTCCAATCATATGAATCTTGATCTCTAGCCTTCCCCAAGTTCCTTTCCACTCAAATTATCTTTCCACCAAACCCAAATCTGTGTGAGAGAGTTGAGTGTTGGGGTGACTATCATTTGAAGCACAAGAGCAACGAGTTCATCATCAACACACCATCTATTACCTTTTGGAGAGTGGTGTCTCCTAGATTGGTTTGGTGTCACTTGGGATCCTCCGTCAAGATTGTGGAGTTGAACCAAGGAGTTTGTACGAGCAAGGAGATCGCCTACTTCGTGAAGATCTACCCTAGTGAGGCAAGTCCTTCATGGGCGATGGCCATGGTGGGATAGACAAGGTTGCTTCTTCGTGGACCCTTCATGGGTTGAGCCCTCCGTGGACTCGCGCAACTGTTACAACTCAGGGGTTAAAGTCTCCATCAATGTGGATGTACGATAGCACCCCCTATCGGAACCACGCCAAAAATATCCGTGTCTACATTGCATTTGCTCCCTCCAAACTCCTCCCTTTACCTTCATATGCAAATGTTTTACATTCCACTGCTATACTCTTAGACTTGCATGTGTAGGTTGATTGCTTGATGGCAATGGGTAGGGTATGGGCAGGTATAACCTCCTTCTGCCCGAACCCATACCCACAGAAACTTTCTATACCCACCCACTTTAATACCCATGGGCATAAATTGACACCCGTGCCCATACCCATCGGGTATCCTATACCCAATGTGTACCTAGTGGATATAATGTATAATATTTAAATTTTTAAAAGGTGGACAAATGAGTTTAAAAATTAAGTGATGATGGTCGAGTAGTATATCACTGCCACGACCTCCTCATGTGGGTGGCCCCTTGGGAGCATAAGGGAGTATGAGCGGCGGTTGGTGGAAGCCGACACAGTGGCACGTGGCGGTGGGAATTGGGGTTCACTTGATCGAGAGTTGGATGACAGTCCAATAGAGAAGATTTGATATTTCATCTTTTTTGGGGGATTTAGAGTTGGGACATAGGAGTTGGATGTTGACAAACATGACATAGGAGTTGTTTTCATTTATTATTATTTTTTGGGCATCCATTGGGTTACCCATGGGCACAAGTTCATACCCATGCCCTACCCATACATTTTGCGGGTATGGATACCCATTACCCATGGGTAAAATCTCTCCAAGTTTTGCCCATGCCCGTTGTTTTCGGGTAGGGTACCCGCGGGTACCCATGCCCACGGGTAAAGCTGCCATCCCTACTTGACTTATGCTAAGTTGCTAAAATTTGCCAAGACTTAAAATTGGGAAAAGGCTAGATTTTTATTTGGTCAAGTAGTCTAATCACCCCCTCTAGACATACTTTCGATCCTACAGGCGCAAGGGTGGAGGACGCGCCCTACCTTGTGGCCCCCTTGGGGATCCCCTGACCTACCTCTTCGCCCTATAAATTCACACATATTCTAAAACCCTTAGGGGGAGCCACAAAAATAGTTTTCCACCGTCGCAACCTTCTGTACCCGTGAGATCCCATCTTGGGGCCTTTTCTGGCAATCTGCTCGAGGGGGATTCGATCATGACGGGCATCTACATCAACCCTATTTCCCTTCCGATGAAGCGTGAGTAGTTTATCTCAGACCTACGGGTCCATAGCTAGTATCTAGATGGCTTCTTCTCTCTCTTTGATTCTTGATACCATGTTCTACTCGATGTTCTTTGAGATCTATCAGATGTAATCTTCTTTTGCGGTGTGTTCGTCGAGATCCGATGAATTGTGGATTTATGATAAGATTATCTATGAATATTACTTGAATCTTCTCTGAATTCATATATGCATGATTTGATATATTTGTATTTCTCTTTGAATTATTGGTTTGGTTTGGCCAACTAGATTGGTATTTCTTGCAACGGGAGAGGTGCATAGTTTTGGATTCAATCTTGTGTGATTTCACCCAGTGACAAAGTAGGGGTAGAGATACACGTATTGTATTGTTGCCATCAAGGATAAAAAGATGGGGTTTTAAAAATATTGCATGAGTTTATCCCTCTACATCATGTCATCTTACTTAAGGCATTACTCCGTTCTTTATGAACTTAATACTCTAGATGCATGCTGGATAGCGGTCGATGTGTGGAGTAATAGTAGTATATGTTGGCAGGAGTCGGTCTACTTGACACGGACGTGATGCCTATATGCATAATCATTGCCTTGGATATCATCATAACTTTGCGCTTTTCTATCAATTGCTCGAGAGTAATTTGTTCACCCACCATATTATTTGCCTTCATGAGAGAAGCCTCTAGCGAAACCTATGGCCCCCGGGTCTATTTTCTATCATATTTGTTTCTGATTTACTATTTTGCAATTTTTATTTTCATATCTATAACCAAAAAACCCCAGAAACATTTAATTATCTTTTATTTAGTTTTATCTATCTCTATCAGACCTCACCTTTGCATTTAGCGGTGAAGGGATTGACAACCGCTTTATCGTGTTGGGTGAAAGTGTTTGATTGTTTGTGCAAGTGCATAGATTGGGGACTAGCTTGTACCTCCTACTAGATTGATACCTTGGTTCTCTAACTGAGGGAAATATTTATCTCTACTTTGTTGCATCACCCTTTCCCCTTCAATGGAAAACCAACGCAAGCTCAAGAAGTAGCAGGAAGAATTTCTGGCGCAATTGTCGGGGAGGTCTACATCAAGCCTACCAAGTACCCATCATAAACTCTGATCTCTTGCATTACATCATTTGCCATTTTCCTCTCGTTTTCCTCTCCCCCACTTCTAAAATGATTTTCAGAAAAACACAAAAGGATTTGCCTTTTTATTCACCCTTCTTCCGTTCGTCTTTTCGTTTGCTTTTTGGTTGCTCGTGTGTTAGATTGCTTGTCTTGCCTTCATGGCTAGTCCTTCCATGATTGTTAGCACTCTCGAGAATGAGGTCCTTAATTTTAATCAAAGGGAGGGAGAAAATTTAAAGGATTCTTGGTATTGAATTTGCAATGCTCAGAATAGATCTACTCGAAAGCAATCTACTACCGTTCTTCTTCGCAATTTTTATGTGGGCATTAATCCTTGGAATAGATATGTTTTAGATACCATTATCGGGGGAAATTTCTTGGTGAGCCATACTTTTGATGCTTATAATGCTATGATAGACTTGTTAGGCCCACCACATCTTATGGTTAATAAAACTGTTTTAACCTTGGAACATGTGATGCAAAGACTTGATGTTATTGAGAAAAAAATTGTTACCGTAGAGCTAATTGAAAACTTGTATAAAAAGAATCATAATCATATTACTCAATATGGATGTAAGGTAGGAGTTACTTTAAAGAATCTTAGGGAAAAGGAACCCATAGTTATTGAAAAGATAGATCAAGATTCTACTAGAATTGGCAAACTAGAAGATATCATTACCAACTTGGGTTCCGCCCTTTCCTCCGTTAAAACTACTCAAAATTTTCCTCCTACTAAGGCTACAAAGTTTATTTATGTTCCTAAGAATAAGGGTGAATCTTCTAGTAAAGGAAACAAAGATCTCAAACTGATAAGTGTTCACCCTAACATTTTCGATATTATTAAGGAACCAATTGCCATGAGCGAACTTCTTGATTTCTTTCCTAGGAGTTTGATCGTCGGTAAAACCAAAGAATCTCCTAATGATTATAAGTGTGCAACCGAAGAGTTTCATACCAAAGATGGCAATATCTAGATCTATTGCATTATGCCTACCTAGGGGCGTTAAACAATAGCGCTTGTTGGGAGGCAACCCAATTTTATTTTTGTCCTACTTCTTTGGTTCTGTTTTTCAATAAGTTTTTCATCTTGCCTCTGGTTAGATGTGTTTTTATGTTTTAATTAGTACTTGTGCCAAGTAAGACCTTTGGGATGGTTTATGGTGATAGTTGATTTGATCTTGCCGAAAAACAGAAACTTTTCTGCCAAGTAAACTAATTTTCATATTTAACAGAAGTGCGCTAAAATACTGATTATTTTTGCAGAAGATTAATATACAAATTTCCTCTGCTTTCCTACTTTTTCAAAATATTTGGAGTTACAGAAGTATTCGAGATTTACATATTGCTACAGACTGTTCTATTTTTGACAGATTCTGTTTTCTATGTGTTGTTTGCTTATTTTGATGAATCTATGTGTAGTATCAGGGGTTACGAACCATGGAGAAGTTGGAATACAGTATATATTACACCAATATAAATAAAGAATGAGCTCACAAAAGTACCAAAAGTGGGGCGTTTTCTGTTGAGTTTTGTGTTGTGAAGTTTTCAAGTTTTGGGTATAGATTTGATGGACTATGGAATAAGGAGTGGCAAGAGCCTAAGCTTGGGGATGCGCAAGTCACCCCTAGGTAATATCCATGGACAACCAAGAGCTTAAGATCGGGGATGTCCCGGAAGGCATCCCCTCTTTTGTCTTCGTCTATCGGTAAATTTACTTGATGCTATATTTTTATTCACCACATGATATGTGTTTTGCTTGGAGAGTCTTGTATGTATGAGTCTTTTCCCTTTAGTTTGACACAATCATACTTCCTGTACACACCTTTTGAGAGGGATACACATGAATCATGATTTATTAGAATACTCTATGTGCCTCAATTATATTTTTTGAGCTAGGCAATTTTGCTCTAGTACTTCACTTATATCTTTTTAGAGCACGGTGGTGGCTTTATTTTATAGAAATTATTGAACTCTTTTGCTTCACTTATATTATTTTGAGAGTCTCTCTAAATAGCATGGTAATTTTCTTTGGTTATGAATTTTTTCCTAATATGATGGGCATCCAAAAGGGATATAATAAAAACTTTCATATAAAGCGCATTGAGTACTATGAGAAGTTTGATTCTTTATGATTGTTTTGAGATATAAAGATGGTAATATTAGACTCATGTTAGTGAGTAATTGTGTATTGGTAGAAATACTTATGTTAAAGTTTGTGATTCCCGTAGCATGCACGTATGCTGAACCGTTATGTGATGAAGTCGAAGCATGATTATTTATTTATTGTCTTCCTTATGACTGGCGGTCGGGGACGGGCGATGGTCTTTTCCTACCAATCTATCCCCTAGTAGCATGCATTATTACTTTGTTTTGATAATTAATAAAAAATTTCAATAAGTATGTGAGTTCTTTATGAATAATGTTGAGTCCATGGATTATACACACACTCACCCTTCCACCATTGCTAGCCTCTCTAGTACCGCACAAATTTCGCCAGTGCATTAAACCCACCATCACCTTCCTCAAAACAGCCACCATAC
This sequence comes from Triticum urartu, assembly GCF_003073215.2. Lineage (NCBI taxonomy): Eukaryota > Viridiplantae > Streptophyta > Magnoliopsida > Poales > Poaceae > Triticum > Triticum urartu. Next base: position 485,423,130 of record NC_053026.1, read on the forward strand.
CTACATATTATGGCATTTCCATGGCCATTCCGAGATATATTGCCATGCAACTTCCACCGTTCCGTTCATTATGACACGCTTCATCATTGTCATGTTTCTTTGCATGATCATGTAGTTGACATCGTATTTGTGGCAAAGCCACCTTTCATATACTTTTATAGATGTCACTCTTGAATCATTGCACATCCCGGTACACCACCGGAGGCATTCATATAGAGTCATATATTTGTTCTAGTATCGAGTTGTAATTCTTGAGTTGTAAGTAAATAAAAGTGTGATGATCATCATTATTAGAGCATTGTCCCATGTGAGGAAAGGATGATGGAAGCTATGATTCCCTCACAAGTTGGGATGAGTCTCCGGACTTTACAGAAAATAAAAGAGGCCAAAGAAGCCCACAAAAAAATAAAAGAGGCCAAAGAAGCCCACCAAAAAAAGAGAGAAAAGAGAGAAGGGGCAATGCTACTACCCTTTTTCCACACTTGTGCTTCAAAATAGCACCATGATCTTCTTGATAGAGAGTCTCCTATGTTGGCACTACTAGTGGGAATTTTTCATTATAGAACTTGGCTTTTATATTTCAATGATGGGCTTCCTCAAATTGCCCTAGGTTTTCGTGAGCAAGCGAGTTGGATGCACGCCCACTAAGTTTCTTTATGAGATTTCATACACTTATAGATCCAGTGCATCCGTTGCATGGCAATCCCTACTCACTCACATTAATATCTATTGATGGGCATCTCCATAGCCCGTTGATATGCCTAGTTGATATGAGACTATGTCCTTCTTTTTGTCTTCTCCACAACCACCATATTCTATTCCACCTATAGTGCTATATTCATGGCTCACACTCATGTATTGCGTGAAAGTTGAAAAAGTTTGAGAACATCAAAAGTAAGAAACAATTTCTTGGCTTTTCATCGGGGTTGTGCATGATGTAATACTTTGTGTGATGAAGATGGAGCATAGCCAGACTATATGATTTTGTAGGGATAACTTTCTTTGGCCATGTTATTCTGAGAAGACATGATTGCTTTGTTAGTATGCCTGAAGTATTATTGTTTTTCTGTCAAAATTAAACTTCTGTTTTGAATCTTATGGATCTGAATATTCATGCCACAATAAAGAAAATTACATGGATAAATATGTTAGGTAGCATTCCACATCAAAAATTCTATTTTTATCATTTACCTACTCGAGGACGAACATGAATTAAGCTTGGGGATGCTTGATACGTCTCCAACATATCTATAATTCTTTATTGTTCCATGCTATTATATTATCTGTTTTGGATGTTTTATATGCATTAATACGCTATTTTATATTATTTTTTGGACTAGCTTATTAACCTAGAGCCTAGTGTCAGTTTTTCTTTTTTCCTTGTTTTTGAGTTTCGCAGAAAAGGAATATCAAACGGAGTCCAAATGAAATAAAACTTTGCGGTGATTTTTCTTGGACTAGAAGACACCCGAAGGACTTAGAGTCCAAGCCAGAAGAGCGATGATGCGGCAGTAAGGGTGGAGGGCGCGCCCTAGGGGGGCCTACCTTGTGCCCCTCTTGGGGATCCCCTGACCTACATCTTCGTCCTATAAATTCATATATATTCCAAAACCTTCATGGGAAGCCACAAAACACTTTTCCACCGCCACAACCTTCTGTACCTGCGAGATCCCATCTTGGGGTCTTTTCGGCAATCTATTGGAGGGGGATTTGATCACGGAGGGCATCTACTTCAACCCTATTGCCCTTCCGATGAAGCATGAGTAGTTTACCTCAGACCTACAGGTCCATATATAGCTAGTAGCCAGATGGCTTCTTCTCTCTCTTTGATTCTCAATACCATGTTCTCCTCGATGTTCTTGGAGATCTATCCGATGCAATCTTCCTTTACGGTGTGTTTGTCGAGATCGGATGAATTGTGGATTTATGATCAAATTATCTATGAATATTATTTCAATCTTCTCTGAATTCTTATATGCATGATTTGATATCTTTGTATTTCTCTTCTAATTATCGGTTTGGTTTGGCCAACTAGACTGGTATTTCTTGCAATAGGAGAGGTGCTCAGTTTTGGGTTCAATCTTGCGTGATTTTACCCAGTGACAAAGTAGGGGTAGCGAGACACGTATTGTATTGTTGCCATCAAGTATAAAAAGATGGGGTTCATCATATTGCTTGAGTTTATCCCTCTACATCATGTCATCTTACTTAAGGCGTTACTCCGTTCTCTATCAACTTAATACTCTAGATGCATGCTGAATAGCGGTCGATGTGTGGAGTAATAGTAGTAGATGCAGGCAAGAGTCGGTCTACTTGACACGGACATGATGCCTATATGCATTACAATTGCCTTGGATATCATCATAACTTTGCACTTTTCTATCAATTGCTCGACATTAATTTGTTCACCCACCGTATTATTTGCCTTCATGAGAAAAGCCTCTAGTGATCCCTATGGCCCCCGGGTCTATTTTCTATCATATTTGTTTCTGATCTACTATTTTGCAATATTTTATTTCCAGATCTATAAACCAAAAAAACAAAAATATTTAGTTATCTTTTATTTAGTTTTATCTATCTCTATCAGTTCTCACCTTTGCAATTGACCGTGAAGGGATTGACAACCCCTTTATCACGTTGGGTGCAAGTGTTTGATTGTTTTTGCAAGTGCATAGATTGGGGACTTGCTTGTACCTCCTACTGGATTTATACCTTGGTTCTGTAACTGAGAGAAATACTTATCTCTACTTTGCTGTATCACCCTTTCCTCTTCAAGGGAAAAACCAATGCAAGCTCAAGAAGTAGCAATCACCAAGAGTGGTACCGGGCAGTAGCCCTGGATGATTAGCGATATTGATAGACACCTTGAGCGGGGGGCATGATTGCTTCTCCTGTTCGCCGAGATGGGGAATTTTTTCCCTCTTTGTCTGGCAACACTGGTAGTACTTCCCGACCGCTGCGCTTCATCATATGTCTTTCCAAGACAACGATCATAGTGTGATTGTCGCGGAGGCGGTGGTGGTCGCTTAAGGGCATCCAGAGTGCGCTTCGCTTTCACCGGATCTATTGTTTCCTTCGGTGGTGGACGTTTCCGTTCAAAATGGCCCTTCACTTCAGCATCCACGATGTCCTTATTTTCCTCGTCAGTCCTCTCATATGGTAACTTTGGAGGAGCCCTGAGGCTTAGACCATATTTGAATTTCTTCGCTCCTGTTGTGCTGCTAGCAGCCGGAGCAGCGACGGCTCTCCTTCGCCGTTGCTAAGGCCGCAGAGTCTGCTGACGCGCCGGAGGAGGCGACGAAGTCCGCTGACGTGCCAGAGACACCTAAGGCAGAAGAGGACTCTGCTGAGGGGCCGCCTCCGCTGGAGACAGCGGCGGAGACAGCTCATGTGCCGGAGACAACTCAGGCAGCTGAGACGGCTGAGCTGGACTAAGAGGAGTCTGCTAAGGGGCCTCTTCCGGCTGAGTCTGCTAAGGCGACGTCCAGTTTGGAAGCTTGATGTTCTCCTTTCTCCATAGTAAGGTACTCCTTAAGGCATTTTCCAAAAGAATGTCCCCTTCACCTATAGGGTAATCAAGCTCCAGCCCCTCAAATCCCTCCATTATTTCATCCACCATGACAATAGCAAAGCCATGTGGAATTGGACGGCAATGGAAAGTTACCTCAGCTCGAGGAGGTAAGACAGAGCCGACCACCGCCTTCAAGGTCAGGTTCTGGCATTTTTCCATTAGCACACAATGTTCATTCTCCGTGATACAATCCATGGGGTAGCGATGAGTCTTGCTACCAGGCGGAACGAGCTTCGTGGAAGCCACACTACTTCTCCGCTGAGATGGTGGGGTAGCTTCGGGGGTAGTGTCGAATGAAGGATCTTCGTGCCACCGAGAGGGTTGGCCGGTAGCTCGCTGGCTCTGAAGTTCCTCTAGTTTCGCTAATCTTATATTGATCTTCTGCATTTTGCTTGCTTCCTCTTTCTTCTTTCTCTCTCGGCCTTTATAACCAGCGTCGTCGGGAAACTCATGCTCCCACGGAATGGAGCCTGATGTGCCTCGTGTTCATCCAAGGTGTTCAGGATTCCCGAGGGTCTCTGTCAGCTTGTCCTTCTCTCTGTCGGGAATGAACCTCCCTTCTTGCACTGCCTTGATTGCTTCCTCAAGATTCTTGACGGGTATTGCAAGTTGAGCGTTCGTCCAAACACACTTCCCTGATTCTGGGTCCAAAGTTCCCCCAAACCCGAAGAACCAGGTCCTTGACCGATCTGGCCAGTGCAATATCACTGGTTGGACTCCTTTAGCAAGCAGGTCTTGCTCAGCTTTGTCCCACGTAGGCCGGGCTTTGTTGTAGCCACCTGACCTCGTAACATGGTGATACAGCTTCTTTGCAGCATTTTGCTTGTTTGTTAGTGACCTTTGCTTAGCCTTCTCCGATTTCTTATAGGCCACAAATGCAGGCCAGTGATCTCTTATCTTCTCATATTGACCAAATTTTGGAGCCTCGTCTTTGTTGACAAACTTTTTCTTCAAATCTTTCTTCTAGTTCTTGAATAGTTCTGACATCTTCTTAAGAGCAAACACCTTGACCTTTCGCTGCATAACTAGGTTATTCGGATCCTGCTCTGGCGATAGGCTGAAATTTGTCATCAGCGAGTTCTGAAGATAATCTTTTAGTATATCTTGGACATAAGAAACTTCAGGGTCCTTCTTCTTATTTCATTCTTGGATACTAATCAGGACGTTGTCCCTAACAACAACTGTGCACTAATGTACAATGTGTCCTTGGTCCACTTGGGAACAATCGGGTGGCCATCTCGAGCAATTTCTTCGATCGTGAACCTTTCATCCTGGCGCAACTTTTTCTTCGGGCCTCGTCTCCTTACCGAAGTTTGGCTTGATCTGGAGGGCTAAAAGAAGAAAGAAGTGTCAATAGATGTACATACAAAACAATTAATGCATCTAGTCAACAGAGTTTTAATTTATATATATATACCTCGCTGGACTTTGCAACAGTTAAGGCTCCCTTCTCTGTTGGATCACCGGAGCCGTCATGATCTCCTTCCTCCTCCACTCGATCACCGGAGCCATCATGATGTCCTTCCTCCTCCATTGGATCACCGGAGCCATCATCCTCTCTTTCCTCATGATCTGTGTCATTCAGAAATGACAAGGTGATATCACCTCTGTCGCGGATTATATCCCCCAACAACTCTTCTTTTTCTAAGTCTTTGCCCATAGTTTCTGCAAACACTACAACATGGAAATATACAACCATGAGAGATGGATTAGTGGCAAACATATACTTAATCACAACAAGGAATCGTATGCATACATATGAGAAATGGATTAGTGGCAAACATCATGCAAAGTTCATAGGTTTTATAACAGTCAGTTTCATACGATCGTCGAGGACTCCTCCCCCCTCATGTCTGATGAGTCGTCCTATCTTTCAAGAGAGGATACTTTGCGGACCGCCTCTCTCATGGTCGTCGAGGATTTGCGGACCCTCCCCCCTCATGTCAAAGTTATCGGGGATATGTTAAATTGTTGAGAGAGTTAGGGGTGTTCTAACGCGGCGCACTACATGATATAGGTGAAGGGGAATATAACATCCGGGCATGTTTTCTCGAAGTATGCATTTTTGGACAGATGAACTGGAGGGGGATGGTTCCAAGTTCGCTATGCTAGCTGCTTGTGACAAAGGAATGGAAGGCATATTTGGATTTGTCATATATTTCTGATCGATTTTCATATCTAAAATATTTTCATCTCAGTTACGGTTAATTTTCTACGAATTTCTAAAGTTTTACCAATATAAGTGTTTTACATGGACAAACAAATTTCTAAATTTGTTACAAACATATGAACATATGAACATTTTCTATATACATCAATCCATCCATCCATACATATATACATACATGGACAAAAAAATTCTATGAACATAAAAAAATTAAGAAAAAAATTCTATGAACATAAAAAATTCTAACTTTGTTACAAACATATGAACATATAAACATTTTCAACATACATCAATCCATCCATATGAACATACAAAAATTTTAAGAAAAAAAATCAAGGGCAGGGGTGGCGGCTAAGCAGCAGGTGAAGGAAATATGCCCTAGAGGCAATAATAAAGTTGTTATTTATATTTCCTTATATCATGATAAATGTTTATTATTCATGCTAGAATTGTATTAACCGGAATCTTAGTACATGTGTGAATACATAGATAAACAGAGTGTCCCTAGTATGCCTCTACTTGACTAGCTCGTTAACCAAAGATGGTTAAGTTTCCTAGCCATGGACATGTGTTGCCATTTGATGAACAGGATCACATCATTAGAGAATGATGTGATGGACTAGACCCATCCGTTAGATTAGCACTATGATTGTTTAGTTTATTGCTATTGCTTTCTTCATGACTTATACATGTTCCTATGACTATGAGATTATGCAACTCCCGAATACCGGAGCAACACTTAGTGTGCTATCAAACATCATAACGTAACTGGGTGATTATAAAGATGCTCTACAGGTGTCTCCGATGGTGTTTGTTGAGTTGGCATAGATCGAGATTATGATTTGTCACTCTGATTGTCAGAGAGGTATCTCTAGGACCTCTCGGTAATGGACGTAACTATAAGCCTTGCAAGCAATGTGACTCATGAGTTTGTTGCGGGATGATGCATTACGGAACGAGTAAAGAGACTTGCCGGTAACGAGATTGGACTAGGTATGATGATACCGACGATCGAATCTTGAGTAAGTAACATACCGTTGACAAAGGGAACAACGTAGGTTGTTATGCGGTTTGACCGATAAAGATCTTCATAGAATATGTAGGATCCAATATGAGCATCCAGGTTCCACTATTGGTTATTGACCGGAGATGTTTGTCGGTCATGTCTACATAGTTCTCGAACCCGTAGGGTTCGCACGCTTAATGTTCGATGGCCATTTGTATTATGAGTTATGTGATTTGATGTACCGAAGCTTGTTTGGAGTCCTGGATGAGCTCACAGACATGACGAGGAGTCTTGAAATTGTCGAGACATAAAGATCGATATATTGGAAGGCTATATTCGGACATCAAAAAGGTTCCCAGTGATTTGGGTATTTTTCGGAGTACCAAAGAGTTACGGGAATTCGCCGGGGGAAGTAGTGGGCCTTAATGGGCCATACGCGAATGGAGAGAAGGGCCTCAAGGGTTGGCCGCCCCCCCATGGAAAGTCTGAATTGGGCTAGGGAGGGGGCGGCGCCCCCCTCTCTTTCCTTCTCCCTCTCCTACTCCTTCCCTCTCTCCGCTCTTGGAAAAGGAAGGGGACTCCAACTAGGATTGGGAATCCTAGTTGGAGTCCCCCTATAGGCACGCCCCTCCTAGGCCAGCCTTCTCCCCCTCCCCTCCTTTATATACGTGGGCAAGGGGCACCCCAAAGGCACTCCAAGATTTTTCTTAGCCGTGTGTGGTGCCCCACTCCATAGTTACACACCTCGGTCATATCGTCATAGTGCTTAGGGGAAGCCCTGTGCCGGTAAATTCATCATCACCGTCGCCACGCCATCGTGCTAACGGAACTCTCCTTCGGCCTCAACTAGATCAAGAGCCCGAGGGACGTCATCGAGCTGAATGTGTGCTGAAAGCGGAGGTGCCATACGTTTGGTACTTGGATCAGTTGGATCGTGAAGACGTTCGACTACATCAACCGCGTTACTAAACGCTTCCGCTTTCGGTCTACGAGGGTACGTAGACACACTCTCCCCTCTCGTTGCTATGCATCTCCTAGACAGATCTTGTGTGATCGTAGGTAATTTTTTTGAAATACTGCGTTCCCCAACAGTGGCATCCGAGCCAGATCTATGCGTAGATGATATATGCACGAGTAGGACACAAAAGAGTTGTGGGCGTGGGTATATACATATTGCTTGCTGTCACTAGTTGTTTCTTGATTCGGCGGTATTGTTGGATGAAGCGGCCCGGACCGACATTACATGACCGCGTTCATGAGACTGGTTCTACTGACATGCTTTCCACACAGGTGGCTGGCGGGTGTTAGTTTCTCCAACTTTAGTTGAATCGGATTCAATGGACAAGATTCTTTCTAAAGATCAAAAAGCAATCACTATACCACGTTGTGGTTTTTGATGCATAGGTAAGAACGGTTCTTGCAATGCCCGTAGCAGCCACGTAAAACTTGCAACAACAAAGTAGAGGACGTCTAACTTGTTTTTGCAGGGCATGTTGTGTGCTACCTCTTGAGCACTTCGTTGGTTTTCCCTTGAAGAGGAAACGGTGATGCAACAAAGTAGCATAAGTATTTCCCTCAGTTTTTGAGAACCAAGGTATCAATCCAGTAGGAGGCTACGCGCGAGTCCCTCGCACCTACACAAAACAAATAAATCCTCGCAACCAACGTGATAAGGGGTTGTCAATCCCTACACGGTCACTTACGAGAGTGAGGTCTGATAGATATGATAAGATAATATTTTTGGCATTTTTATGATAAAGATGCAAAGTAAAATAAAAGGCAATGAAAATAACTAAGTGTTGGAAGATTAATACGATGGAAGATAGACCCGGGGGCCATAGGTTTCACTAGTGGCTTCTCTCAAGAGCATAAGTATTTTACGGTGTGTGAACAAATTACTGTTGAGCAATTGACAGAGTTGAGCATAGTTATGAGAATATATAGGTATGATCATGTATATAGGCATCACGTCCGAGACAAGTAGACCGACTCCTGCCTGCATCTACTACTATTACTCCACACATCGACCGCTATCCAGCATGCATATAGAGTATTAAGTTCATAAGAACAGAGTAATGCTTTAAGCAAGATGACATGATGTAGAGGGATAAATTCATGCAATATGATAAAAAAACCATCTTGTTATCCTCGATGGCAATATTACAACACGTGCCTTGCTGACCCTACTGTCACTGGGAAAGGACACCGCAAGATTGAACCCAAAGCTAAGCACTTCTCCCATTGCAAGAAAGATCAATCTAGTAGGCCAAAACAAACTGATAATTCGAAGAGACTGGCAAAGATAACCAATCATACATAAAAGAATTCAGAAAATCCAAATATTGTTCATAGATAAACTTGATCATAAACCCACAATTCATCGGTCTCAACAAACACACCGCAAAAGAAGATTACATCGAATAGATCTCCACGAGAGAGGGGGAGAACATTGTATTGAGATACAAAAAGAGAGAATAAGCCATCTAGCTACTAACTATGGACCCGTAGGTCTGAGGTGAACTACTCACACTTCCTCAGAGGGGCTATGGTGTTCATGTAGAAGCCCTCCGTGATCGATGCCCCCTCCGGCGGAGCTCCGAAACAGGCCCCAAGATGGGATCTCGTGGATACAGAAAGTTACGGCGGTGGAATTAGGGTTTTGGCTCCGTCTCTGATCGTTTGGGAGTACGTAGGTGTATATAGGAGGAAGAAGTACGTCGGTGGAGCAATAGGGGGCCCTCGAGGGTGGAGGGCGTGCCTAGGGGGGGGGTCGGCACGCCCCCTACCTCGTGGCTTCCCTGTTGGTTGCTTGACGTAGGGTCCAAGTCTCCTGGATCATGTTCGTTCCGAAAATCACGTTCCCGAAGGTTTCATTCCGTTTAGACTCCATTTGATATTCTTTTTCTGTGAAACTCTGAAATAGGCAAAAACAGCAATTCTGGGCCCGGTCTCCGGTTAATAGGTCAGTCCCAAAAATAATATAAAAGTGGATAATAAAGCCCAATAATGTCCAAAACAGAAGATAATATAGCATGGAGCAATCAAAAATTATAGATATGTTGGAGACGTATCAAGCATCCCCAAGCTTAATTCCTGCTCATCCTCGAGTAGGTAAATGATAAAAACAAAATTTTTGATGTGGAATTCTACTAGGCATAATTTCAATGTAATTCTTCTTAATTGTGGCATGAATATTCAGATCCGAAAGATTCAAGATAAACGTTTAATATTGACATAGAAATAATAATACTTCAAGCATACTAACTAAGAAATTATGTCTTCTCGAAATGATATGGCCAAAGAAAGTTCATCCCTACAAAATCATATAGTTTAGTCATGCTCCATTTTCGTCACGCAAGAATGCTCTCATCATGCACAACTCAGATGACAAGCCAATCAATTCTTTCATACTTTAGTAATCTCAGACTTTATAAACCTTCACACAATACATGAGCGTGAGCCATGGATATAGCACTATGGGTGGAATAGAGTATAATGATGGGGGTTATGTGGAGAAGACAAAAAAGGAGAAAGTCTCACATCAACGAGGCTAATCAAAGAGATATGGTGATGCCCATCAATTGATGTTAATGCAAGGAGTAGGGATTGCCATGCAACGGATGCACTAGAGTTATAAATGTATGAAAGCTCAACAAAAGAAACTATTTGGTGTGCATCCAACTTGCTTGCTCACGAAGACCTAGGGCACTTGAGGAGGCCCATTGTTGGAATATACAAGCCAAGTTCTATAATAAAAAATTCCCACTAGTATATGAAAGTGAAAAACAAGAGACTCGCTGTCATGAAGATCATGGTGCTACTTTGAAGCACAAGTGTGGAAAAAAGGATAGTAGCATTGTCCCTTTTCATTGCTCTCTTTTTTTGGGCCTTCTTATTTTTTTGGCCTTTCTCTTTTTTGGGGACAATGCTCTATTAAATGATGATCATCAAACTTCTATTTATTTACAACTCGATACTAGAATAAGGTATGACTCTATATGAATGCCTCCGGCAGTGTACCGAGATATGCAATGAACCAAGAGTGACATGTATGAAAGAATTATGAATGGTGGCTTTGCCACAAATACTATGTCAACTACATGATCATGCTAAACAATATGACAATGATGAATGTGTCATGATAAACGAGATGGTGGAATGTTGCATGGCAATATATCTCGGAATGGCTATCGAAATGCCATAATAGGTAGGTATGGTGGCTGTTTTGAGGAAGATATAAGGAGGTTTATGTGTGAAACAGTGTATCATATCACGGGGTTTGGATGCACCGGCGAAGTTTGCACCAACTCTCAATGTGAGAAAGGGCAATGCACGGTACCGAAGAGGCTAGCAATGATGGAAAGGTGAGAGTGCGTATAATCCATGGACTCAACATTAGTCATAAAGAACTCACATACTTATTCCAAAAACCTACAAGTCATCAAAAACCAAGCACTATGTGCATGCTCCTAGGGGTATAGATTGGTTGGAAAAGACCATCGCTCGTCCCCGACCGCCACCCATAAGGAGGACAATCAAAGAACACCTCATGTTTCAAATTTGTTACATAACGTTTACCATACGTGCATGCTACGGGACTTGCAAACTTCAACACAAGTATTTCTCAAATTCAGAACTACTCACCTAGCACAACTTTAAGATCACTACCTCCATATCTCAAAACAATCATCAAGCATCAAACTTCTCTTAGTATTCAAAACACTCATAAGAAAGTTTTTACTAATCTTGAATATCTAGCATATTAGGATTATTTAAGAAAATTACCATGCTATTTAAGACTCTCAAAATAATCTAAGTGAAGCATGAGAGATCAATAGTTTCAATAAAACAAATCTACCACCGTGCTCTAAAAGATATAAGTGAAGCACATAGAGTATTCTAATAATTTCCGAATCATGTGTGTCTCTCTCAAAAGGTGTGTACAGCAAAGATGATTGTGGTAAACTAAAAAGTAAAGATTCAAATCATACAAGATGCTCCAAGAAAAACACATATCATGTGGTGAATAAAAATATAGCTCCAAGTAAAGTTACCGATGGAAGTAGACGAAAGAGGTGATGCCTTCCGGGGCATCCCGAAGCTTTGGCTTTTTGGTGTCCTTAGATTATCTTGGGGGTTCCATGGGCATCCCCAAGCTTAGGATCTTGCCACTCCTTGTTCCATAATCCATCAAATCCTTACCCAAAACTTGAAAACTTCACAACACAAAACTTAAAGTAGAAAACCTCGTGAGCTCCGTTAGCGAAAGAAAACAAAAGAGCACTTCAAGGTACTGTAATGAACTCATTCTTTATTTATATTGGTGTTAAACCTACTGTATTCCAACTTCTCTATGGTTTATAAAATTTTTACTAGCCATATTTTCATCAAAATAATCAAACAACACACGAAAAACAGAATCTGTCAAAAACAGAACAGTCTGTAGTAATCTGTAGCTAGCGCAAGATCTGGAACCCCAAAAATTCTAAAATAAATTTCTGGACGTGAGTAATTTATCTATTAATCATCTGCAAAAATAATTAACTGAATAGCACTTTCCAAATGGAAATGGCAGAAGTTCTCGTGAGGGCTAAAGTTTCTGGTTTTTACAGCAAGATTAACAAGACTTTCCCCAAGTCTTCCCAACGGTTCTACTTGGCACAAACACTAATTAAACACAAAAACACAACCAAAAAGGAGGCTAGATAAATTATTTATTAAATAACAGCAAGTAAAAATATTGGGTTGTGTCCCAACAGGCGCTTTTCTTTAAAGCCTTATAGCCAGGCATAAGATTTCAACGATGCTCACATGAAAGACAAGAATTGAAGCACAAAAAGAGCATCATAAAACATGTGACAAACACATCTAAGTCTAACATACTTCCTATGCATAGGCATCTTATAGGCAAACAAATTATCAAGGAAAGCAAAAACTAGCATATGCAAGAAAGTAGAATGAAACAGTAGCAATCTCAACATAACGAGAGGTAATTTAGTAACATGAAAATTTATACCACCATATTTTCCTCTCTCATAATAATTTCAGGTAGGATCATAAGGAAATTCAACAAAATAGCTATCACATAAAATATTTTCAACATGATCCACATGCATGCAAAGTTGACACTCTTCCAAAATAGTGGGATTAACATTAACTAAAGTCATGACTTCTCCAAACCCACTTTTATCAAAATTTTCATAATATTGAACATTCTCCAAATATGTGGGATCTAAAGTTTACACTCTTCCAAGCCCACTTTCAATAATATTGCAAACACTATTATCAATCTCATATTCATCATGGGGCTTAAATAAATTTTCAAGATCAAAAGAAGAATTACCCCAATCATGATCATTGCAACAAGTAGTAGACATAGCAAAACTAGCATCCCCAAGCTTAGGGTATTGCATATTATTAGCACAATTGGCATTAATAGAATTTATACTATCATCATTGCAATCATGCTTTTTATTCAAAGATTCATCATGAATCACTCCATAAAGTACTTTATCACAATTTTCAGATTCACGAATTTCAAGCAAAACTTCATAAAGATAATCTGGTGCACAAAACTCACTAGCAATTGGTTCATCATAATCTGATCTCTTAAAAAGATTAGCAAGCGGATGAGGATCCATAGATGTTTATGTTCTCTGTTTAGTAATAAATAAACAACTATTCCAACCAAACGAGCAAACGAGCCAAGTAAGACATCAAAGCAAATGGAAAGACGAGCAGAAGAAGGGCAAATAAAACGGCAAGGGTGAAGTGGGGGAGAGGAAAACGAGAGGCAAATGGCAAATAATGTAATGCGGGAGATAAGGGTTTGTGATGGGTACTTGGTATGTTGACTTTTGCATAGACCTCCCCAGCAACGACGCCAGAAATCCTTCTTGCTACCTCTTGAGCACTGCGTTGGTTTTCCCTTGAAGAGGAAAGGGTGATGCAGCAAAGTAGCGTAAGAATTTCCCTTAGTTTTTGAGAACCAAGGTATCAATCCAGTAGGAGACTATGCGCGAGTCCCTCTCACCTACACAAAACAAATAAATCCTCGCAACCAACGCGATAAGGGGTTGTCAATCCCTACACGGTCACTTACAAGAGTGAGGTCTGATAGATATGATAAGATAATATTTTTGGTATTTTTATGATAAAGATGCAAAGTAAAATAAAAGGCAATGAAAATAACTAAGTGTTGGAAGATTAATATGATGGAAGATAGACCTGGGGGCCATAGGTTTCACTAGTGGCTTCTCTCAGGAGCATAAGTATTTTACGGTGGGTGAACAAATTACTGTTGAGCAATTGACAGAGTTGAGCATAGTTATGAGAATATCTAGGTATGATCATGTATATAGGCATCACGTCCGAGACAAGTAGACCGACTTATTCCTGCATCTACTACTATTACTCCACACATCGACCGCTATCCATCATGCATCTAGAGTATTAAGTTCATAAGAATAGAGTAACGCTTTAAGCAAGATGACATGATGTAGAGGGATAAATTCATACAATATGATAAAAAAACCCATCTTGTTATCCTCGATGGCAACAATACAATATGTGCCTTGCTGCCCCTACTGTCACTGGGAAAGGACACCGCAAGATTGAACCCAAAGCTAAGCACTTCACCCATTGCAAGAAAGATCAATCTAGTAGGCCAAACCAAACTGATAATTCGAAGAGACTTGCAAAGATAACCAATCATACATAAAAGAATTCAGAAAATCCAAATATTGTTCATAGATAAACTTGATCATAAACCCACAATTCATCGGTCTCAAAAAACACACCGCAAAAGAAGATTACATCGAATAGATCTCCACGAGAGAGGGGGAGAACATTGTATTGAGATCCAAAAAGAGAGAAGAAGCCATCTAGCTAATAACTATGGACCCGAAGTTAGGTAAACTACTCACACATCATTGGAGAGGCTATGGTGTTGATGTAGAAGCCCTTCGTGATCGATGCCCCCTCCGGCGGATCTCCGGAACAGGCCCCAAGATGGGATATCGTGGATACAGAAAGTTACGGCGGTGGAATTAGGGTTTTGACTCCGTCTCTGATCGTTTTGGGGTACGTAGGTATATATAGGAGGAAGAAGTACGTCGGTAGAGCAACAGGGGGCCCACAAGGGTGGAGGGTGCGCCTGGGGGAGGGGGCTAGGCGCGCCCCCTACCTCATGGCTTCCCTATTGCTCGCTTGACGTAGGCTCCAAGTCTCCTGGATCATGTTCGTTCCAAATCACGTTCCCGAAGGTTTCATTCTGTTTGGACTCCGTTTGATATTCTTTTTCTATGAAACTCTAAAATAGGCAAAAAAAGTAATTCTTGGTTGGACCTCCGGTTAATAGGTTAGTCCCAAAAATAATATAGAACTGAATAATAAAGCCCAATAATGTCCAAAATAGAAGATAATATAGCATGGAGCAATCAAAAATTATAGATACGTTGGAGACGTATCAAGCATCCCCAAGCTTAATTCCTGCTCGTCCTCGAGTAGGTAAATGATAATACAGAATTTTTGATGTGGAATGCTACTAGGCATAATTTCAATGTAATTCTTCTTAATTGTGGCATGAATATTCAGATACAAAAGATTCAAGATAAACGTTTAATATTGACATAGAAGTAATAATACTTCAAGCATACTAACTAAGTAATTATGTATTCTCAAAATGACATGGCCAAAGAAAGTTCATCCCTACAAAATCATATAGTTTTGTCATGCTTCATTTTCGTCACACAAGAATGCTCTCATCATGCTCAACCCCGATGACAAGCCAAGCAATTGTTTCATACTTTAGTAATCTCAAACTTTATAAACCTTCACGCAATACATGAGCGTGAGCCATGGATATAGCACTATGGGTGGAATAGAGTATAATGATGGGGGTTATGTGGAGAAGACAAAAAAGGAGAAAGTCTCACATGAACGAGGCTAATCAAATAGCTATGGAGATGCCCATCGATTGATGTTAATGCAAGGAGTAGGGATTGCCATGCAACGGATGCACTAGAGCTATAAATGTATGAAAGCTCAACAAAAAAACTAGTGGGTGTGCATCCAACTTGCTTGCTCATGAAGACCTAGGGCACTTGAGGAGCCCCATTGTTGGAATATACAAGCCAAGTTCTATAATAAAAAATTCCCACTAGTATATGAAAGTGAAAAAATAAGAGACTCGCTGTCATGAAGATCATGGTGCTACTTTGAAGCACAAGTGTGGAAAAAAGGATAGTAGCATTGTCCCTTTTCATTTCTCTCTTTTTTGGGCCTTCTTCTTCTTTTTTTATTTGGCCTTTCTCTTTTTTGGGGACAATGCTCTATTAAATGATGATCATCAGACTTCTATTTATTTACAACTCAATGATTACAACTCGATACTAGAACAAGGTATGAATCTATATGAATGCCTCCGGCGGTGTACCGGGATATGCAATCAACCAAGAGTGACATGTATGAAAGAATTATGAACGGTGGCTTTGCCACAAATACTATGTCAACTACATGATCATGCTAAACAATATGACAATGATGAACGTGTCATGATAAATGGGATGGTGGAATGTTGCATGGCAATATATCTCGGAATGGCTATCGAAATGCCATAATAGGTAGGTATGGTGGCTGTTTTGAGGAAGATATAAGGAGGTTTATGTGCGAAAGAGCGTATCATATCACGGGGTTTGGATGCACTGGCGAAGTTTGCACCAACTCTCAATGTGAGAAAGGGCAATGCACGGTACCGAAGAGGCTAGCAATGATGGAAAGGTGAGAGTGCGTATAATCCATGGACTCAACATTAGTCATAAAGAAATCACATACTTATTGCAAAAATCTACCAGTCATCAAAAACCAAGCACTACGCGCATGCTCCTAGGGGGATAGATTGGTAGGAAAAGACCATCGCTCGGCCCCGACCGCCACTCATAAGGAGGACAATCAAAGAACACCTCATGTTTCAAATTTGTTACATAATGTTTACCATACGTGCATGCTATGGGACTTGCAAACTTGAACACAAGTATTTATCAAATTCACAACTACTCAACTAGCATAACTTTAAGATCACTACCTCCATATCTCAAAACAATCATCAACCATCAAACTTCTCTTAGTATTCAAAACACTCATAAGAAAGTTATTACTAATCTTGAATACCTAGCATATAATGATTATTTAAGCAAATTACCATGCTATTTAAGATTCTCAAAATAATCTAAGTGAAGCATGAGAGATCAATAGTTTCTATAAAACAAATCTACCACCGTTCTCTAAAAGATATAAGTGAAGTACTAGAGCAAAACTATATAACTCAAAAGATATAAGTGAAGCACATAGAGTATTCTAATAATTTCCGAATCATGTGTGTCTCTCTCAAAAGGTGTGTACAGAAAATATGATTGTGGTAAACTAAAAATCAAAGACTCAAATCATACAAGACGCTCCAAGCAAAACACATATCATGTGGTGAATAAAAATATAGCTCCAAGTAAAGTTACCGATGGAAGTAGACGAAAGAGGTGATGCCTTCCGGGGCGTCCCCAAGCTTTGGCTTTTTGTTGTCCTTAGATTATATTGGGGGTGCCATGGGCATCCCCAAGCTTAGGCTCTTGCAACTCCTTGTTCCATAATCCATCAAATCCTTACCCAAAACTTGAAAACTTCACAACACAAAACTTAAAGTAGAAAATCTCGTGAGCTCCGTTAGCGAAAGAAAACTAAAGACAACTTCAAGTTACTGTAATGAACTAATTCCTTACTTATATTTGTGTTAAACCTACTGTATTCCAACTTCTCTAGGGTTTATAAACTATTTTACTAGCCATAGATTCATCAAAATAAGCAAACAACACACGAAAAACAGAATCTGTCAAAAACAGAACAGTCTATAGTAATCTGTAGCTAGCGCAAGATATGGAACCCCAAAAATTCTAAAATAACTTTCTGGACGTCAGGAATTTATCTATTAATCATCTGAAAAAATAATTAACTAAATATCACTTTCCAAATGAAAATGGCAGAAGTTCTCGTGAGGGCTAAAGTTTCTATTTTTTACAGCAAGATTAACAAGACTTTCCCCAAGTCTCCCAACGGTTCTACTTGGCACAAACACTAATTAAACACAAAAAACACAACCAAAACAGTGGCTAGATAAATTATTTATTAAATAACAGCAAGTAAAAATATTGGTTTGTGTCCCAACAAGCGCTTTTCTTTAAAGCCTTATAGCCAGGCATAAGATTTCAATGATGCTCACACGAAAGACAAGAATTGAAGCACAAAGAGAGCATCATAAAACACGTGACAAACACATCTAAGTCTAACATACTTCCTATGCATAGGAATCTTATAGGCAAACAAATTATCAAGGAAAGCAAAAACTAGCATATGCAAGAAAGTAGAAAGAAACAGTAGCAATCTCAACATAACGAGAGGTAATTTAGTAACATGAAAATTTATACCACCATATTTTCCTCTCTCATAATAATTTCAGGTAGGATCATAAGGAAATTCAACAAAATAGCTCTCACATAAAATATTTTCAACATGATCCACATGCATGCAAAGTTGACACTCTTCCAAAATAGTGGGATTAACATTAACTAAAGTCATGACTTCTCCAAACCCACTTTTATCAAAATTTTCATAAGATTGAACATTCTCCAAATATGTGGGATCTAAAGTTGACACTCTTCCAAACCCACTTTCAATAATATTGCAAACACTATTATCAATCTCATATTCATCATGGGGCTTAAATAAATTTTCAAGATCAAAAGAAGAATCACCCCAATCATGATCATTGCAACAAGTAGTAGACATAGCAAAACTAGCATCCCCAAGCTTAGGGTATTGCATATTATTAGCACAATTGGCATTAATAGAATTTATACTATCATCATTGCAATCATGCTTTTTATTCAAAGATTCATCATGAATCACTCCATAAAGTACTTTATCACAATTTTCAGATTCACGAATTTCTAGCAAAACTTCATAAAGATAATCTGGTGCACAAAACTCACTAGCAATTGGTTCATCATAATCTGATCTCTTAAAAAGATTAGCAAGCGTATGAGGATCCATAGATGTTTATCTTCTCTATTTAGTAATAAATAAACAACTATTCCAACCAAACGAGCAAACGAGCCAAGTAAGACATCAAAGCAAATGGAAAGACGAGCAGAAGAAGGGCAAATAAAACGGCAAGGGTGAAGTGGGGGAGAGGAAAACGAGAGGCAAATGGCAAATAATGTAATGCGGGAGATAAGGGTTTGTGATGGGTACTTGGTATATTGACTTTTGCATAGACCTCCCCAGTAAGGTATCAATCCAGTAGGAGACTATGCACGAGTCCCTCTCACCTACACAAAACAAATAAATCCTCGCAACCAACACGATAAGGGGTTGTCAATCCCTACACGGTCACTTACGAGAGTGAGGTCTGATAGATATGATAAGTTAATATTTTTGGTATTTTTATGATAAAGATGCAAAGTAAAATAAAAGGCAATGAAAATAACTAAGTGTTGGAAGATTAATACGATGGAAGATAGACCTGGGGGCCATAGGTTTCATTGGTGGCTTCTCTCAAGAGCATAAGTATTTTACTGTGGGTGAACAAATTAGTGTTGAGCAATTGATAGAGTTGAGCATAGTTATGAGAATATCTTGGTATGATCATGTATATAGGCATCACGTCCGAGACAAGTAGACCGACTCCTGCCTGCATCTACTACTATTACTCCACACATCAACCGCTATCCAGCATGCACCTAGAGTATTAAGTTCATAAGAATGGAGTAACGCTTTAAGCAAGATGACATGATGTAGAGGGATAAATTCATGCAATATGATAAAAAACCATCTTGTTATCCTCGATGGCAACAATACAATACGTGCCTTGCTGCCCCTACTGTCACTGGGAAGGACACCGTAAGATTGAACCCAAAGCTAAGCACTTCTCCCATTGCAAGAAAGATCAATCTAGTAGGCCAAACCAAACAGATAAATCGAAGAGACTTGCAAAGATAACCAATCGTACATAAAAGAATTCAGAAAATCCAAATATTGTTCATAGATAAACTTGATCATAAACCCACAATTCATCGGTCTCAACAAACACACTGCAAAAGAAGATTACATCGAATAGATCTGCACGAGAGAGGGGCTGAACATTGTATTGAGATACAAAAAGAGAGTAGAAGCCATCTAGCTAATAACTATGGACCCGAAGGTCTGAGGTAAACTACTCACACATCATCGGAGAGGCTATGGTGTTGATATAGAAGCCCTCCGTGATCGATGCCCCCTCCGCCGGATCTCCGGAACAGGCCCCAAGATGGGATCTCGTGGATACAGAAAGTTACGGTGGTGGAATTAGGGTTTTGGCTCTGTCTCTGATCGTTTGGGGGTACATAGGTATATATAGGAGGAAGAAGTACGTCGGTGGAGCAATAGGGGGCCCTCGAGGGTGGAGGGCGCCCGGGGGGGGGGGGGGGGGGTAGGCGCCCCCCTACCTCATGGCTTCCCTGTTGGTTGCTTGACGTAGGAAATTTTGTCTACAACAACCCTGGAAAATTTTGTCGAGTTCCGATGGAGGAATCTCTGGCAATCCACGATATACCGGAGCCCTGTCAAATCTAGACGGGAATCTGGATGAGTTTAGGGCGTGGTGTCCAGCTTCTAGCTCGGACGTCCTTTGGAAGATCCAACTGTTGATCGGCTGCGGAATTCCTATATCTACCACCTATCAAAATTTCAGCTCGATCCAACCATCCAAACTCCGGGAACCTTCCGATTAGTGCATCAGTTTTCGTATATGTTTTCTGCGCGAAAACGAATCCGACCCGAGTTCGTCTTTTTTATGAACGGGATTTCGGACATCCCTTTTGAAGACAGTTTTGTATGGGGTACTGTGTTTTGTTTCCGAACACATCCCGCTAACTTTAAGATCTTTTGAACATGATCTTCAACATCATGCTGGTGTTAAACCAGTTCGGCAATATTGCTCCACGGCTGCCGACCTGCGCTAGACACGTCGTCACTTTGTTGAGCCGAGCTCAACTTCTTCGGATCATCATCTCAGCAAGCCGAACAAGAGTCCGGTATCGCGAAGGATAAATCATCACCAACATCACCGCCCCACGGATTACACGGAGCGGGCATACTGGCATCGCCGCACGGTCGCTTCATCAAGCCGGCATCGACCACGTCACGACCTGCATCGGCAGGGCTGCACTATTTCTTCTTCAAGCTGGTGTCCATCACGCCGACCTACTTCGACTCATCGGCTGACATCGAGGCTTCGACATCTCGGCTAGACCGGGGGCTTCGCCATCTCTTCATCAACCTACTCCGGACACTTCGGCGTCACCAGCCGACCAGCTTCATCACATTAGCTGGGCCAGAGGCTTTTCCTCGGCGAGCCAACCTTTGCTAGCATCGCCAGACCATCGATTTATCACCCATCAGGCAATGGGCGTGCGGATCGATTCCCGATTTTGGAAGTCGCTTTTCTTCGAAATGCTACAACAAATAAACCAGGTGCTATTAATCCTAACAATTTTTGCTTATTGGGTTTATTTTTTCTTAAGGAATTATTACTCTGGTTTGTTCCATCATCTGTACACAGGTCTATCAAATAGTAGCCGCATTAAAAACAGCCGCGTGGCAGTTCGGTCAGTTGCCATACATAGTTCGGCGAACGCCGCATCCGGAGCCCGGACCGCCCTGCAAATTCAGGCTTTGTCACGCCTTCACTGCATCACACCGACGCCCTGCATCGACATTGACTTCGGCGCCAGGCCATATTTCTTTTATTACTCACTTTGCATAAATTATTTATTATGCAACGATTTTTTTCAATTATCATTATTACTATTATCTCCGGTTTGCACTATTTTTTGTGCACAGGAAAATGATCTGGGGACTTCGGCATCACTCTGCCGGTCGGCATTGACCGTGCTATGTCACCACTTCGGCGTGTCGCGCTCTCCGCTCCGCCACCTCGGGACCGGCTTGGGGGATGGAACCTTGTCCCGCATCAAGCTTGGACCGCGTCATCAATACCGAACACATTAACCAGCTAAGTAGCTTTCATGCTCAAAGCTTTAATTTCTAACTTGTGTTCGGTTCGACCAAGCATTATACTTTTTTGGAAAAAAATTGCTTGTAAAATTTTTTCCTTGTCCAAACTTTGTTTGTGACGCATAAATTCAAATACCCAATTCATTTGGGGGCTTCCTTCATGAAGCTTTTCCTCTTGCATATGATTATACTTGTACGACTTCGTTCCTTGTTCGTGTATTACGCCACAATATGCACCATATTGACTTAAGGGATTTGCAAGCTGGGTTGCCTCGCTCCTGTGTTTACCCCTACATTCCCGGTTGTTCGGCTAGGGAGTAAAGGGAGCACCTCTGCGATTGTCATGATTGGGTCATCCGAGCCGGACCTCAGATTGGGTGAAGCCGAAAGCTAGCGCTCTTATAGTTTTCAATGATGGTCGGCACACAACGGAACTCATGAGTACAAAAAATCTATTGCACAAGTCTCATAATAACAATGAGCACCGAAGAAAGGTATCGGTGGGGCTACTATTTTCTTCGAAGATGCTTTTTACACTTCGCAGTAGTATAGCATAAGTTCCCTGAGCGTGCTTTGTCTGTTACAGCCTTATGGCCTGATTGCCTGGTTATTGGAAACACCGTCGATATTCTCGACAGATGGAGTACATAACACTTTTCGGTCCTTGACCGAAGAGGGAGAAGCCGACGGTCGGTTAAGACGCGTTTAATGTTCGGTTGAACATAGACATGATATAAGTACTTCAGTACATGCAATCATTCTTTTACCCAAGTCAGTTGGGGGCTCTTAAATTTATATGAGCCGTTTTATGATAAGTGTTCTTCTTCTTAGTCGTTGCAAAGTTTCATTAATATTATTATTATTATTATCATTATTATTATTATTATTATTATTATTATTATTATTATTATTATCTATCACTCCTTTTTTCGACACGAGCGTGTGGTCACTAGCCGGGGAGTCTAATTTCTCTCTCAAAGCTGCTAGAGTTTGGTTTGCTAAACTGGCCTAATGAGAAGTACTCCACCTTCGGGATAGGAGGCTGAAGCCGTAGGCTGACCCACTTGAAGTCTTGGGATAGGATGTGTCATGTTAAAGCACGACAAGAGCACTCTTTTTTTCTAAGACCAATTTTCGGATTGGCACCGAACACTTGATCTTGTTCGAACGTCACGTTTGTACTGACGGTTTTTGGTTTTCCAAGCTTATGTCACTTTTAAACTATTTGTGTGTTTTCAGCACAAGTCTCGCAGTGCAACGCCGGACACCTTTAGAGATTCGGCAAAAATATTCTCGGATATTGCTATATATGCATCGGTTTCGAATTGTGTCTTCGGTCAATAGTTGGGTTGCCCAGCTCCTGCACTTGCCTCCTACGTTCCGCTTTGTTTAGCTAGGTGTGCAAAGGGAGAACCACTGTGATTGTGCTTCCAGCTCACATGGTTAAGCACCTCAGTGGAGAAAGCTGAAAACTGACTGTCACAACAAGCGTAAACTGATCAGCGATCCGATGACTGTGTTAAATGACGGGCCATTCATAACATTGGCCGAAGTGTTTACGACTTGACATCGGCTGTCGCCGAACACTACCGGGGGCTATTAACTGGCCTCCCAAACTAAGTCCTCGATATTTTGCTCTCACATTAGAGCTGAGGTTTCATGATCATGCTTAGCATGACAACCCAAAGAAAGGAACCGATAGCAGGACTATTTTCTTTGGAAGACATTTCTTATACAGTGATATAACATATCTCTCTGCATACCTTTGTTTATAAAACCGTATGGCCAGATTGCTTGTTTGTCGTAACTCTTTTCCCCCAACACCTGATTGCATAACCGGAAAGGTTCGGAAGTTTATAAGTGGGAATTCAAGTAGCTCTTAGGATATCTTTCCGACAGATGTATGATATGAAATTGGGGTTCGACGTCTAGTGGTCCGCCTATTCACGGTCGGTTTTACAGTGGTCTCGTTGTGTCTTAAAGAGTCCTTGGCTATGCCGACTCGGGGACGCTTCGTATGTCATGTGCACTGCCTTGTACATGATGGTGCTGTACGATCGAGCCCGTGTAGGCCCCACCACGAAAACTTCAGACGAAATCTCTATCATATGTTTGTTCCGGCTTATTTTGCAAGCCACTCCTTTGTTTTTGTTTTGGTTTGTGGTATTCGAGTTGCTTCGGAGTCAAATGTGGATTCCATACCTTTCCTAAGCGGTGTTCTCATATTTCTTTGAGAATACAAATCCTTCTCGTTTATTGAGATTGTCATGTCAATCCTTTTTCACCGGTGTGTTTCTCTTCAAGTGGATCCGATCATTTCAACAACCGCAAGATCAAGTATCAGTTCTTCTCAACGGTGTTTGTTTCATTCGTCTCCAAGTTGCCTTTGTTTTCCCGCCCACCATCCCTTTTTCTTCGAGGACTCATATTTCTTATTCAAGTATCCTTTTACTGATGAGAATTCTCTCCATTCTTTTCCGTCAATGTTCTTATCCGTTGATTCTCAAGAAGATGCTAACGAAGCTTCAAGTTCGTCTCTCGTTACTCTTTTTCTTCTCCGGTAGATTTAATTCAAGCTTTGGTATTGAGCTTACTCCTTTTCTTTTTGCCCAATGCCTATTTATGCCGGTGCACCTCTTAATTTTGCCCACTTGCTATTCTTTTGTTCCGGAGTGCTAAAGATATCTCAGAAGATTCGTGTTTCCACTCTTAATCCGTTCAAGCTATTTTGAGGATGTTATCTCATTCAAGCCTTTTAATTCAACCGGTGCAATCTCTCCTTTAATCATTTCAACGCTGTTTTCTTTTGAGTGGGCCCTAACCCACAGGTCTCTTTCCAGGATCTTACCTGACTCTTCTTATTTTCCAGCGATACTCTCAAATTCTTTTTCGAAGTTTGACGTCAGAATGAATTGTCATCAGTCAAATGTCTTTCTCCAAGATCTTTCATTTCTTTTCATCATTGGTTCAACCTTTCTATTCGTCATCCCGGAGTATCTCGACAATTCTTGGTGGTGTTTCTCGTCGTCATTCTCGGAGATTTGAAGACCGAAGAAGAGTTTTTCCTCCATATCTTGCTCCATTCTCTTCAAGATTCGTGGTTCTAGTTCGAGGCCATCCTCTCATAATTGTTTTGATCATGAGAATTCTTTTATCCATCCGGAGCAATTCAGGAGCCTTTTCAGTTTGTTATCCGGAGTCCATCATCTCAGAGTTATTCATTCTCAGCTTTCAGCTCTCTTCCTCCTAATTTTACCGGTGCATCAATCAAATTTCCTCTAATAAGTTCTTGATCTCTTCGTTCTCATGTATCTAAATCCTCTCAAGCATCTTCGTTCATTTTATAATTCTTCCCGGTGTTTCTTTATCTTCTCTTCGTTCATTTCCAATTCTTACGGTGGTTTGCTCAAGATTCTAGTCCATGGTTATCATATCAACTCATTCGTTGTTTTCCAAATTCTACCGGTGGTTCTTTGAAGACCTTCTCAAGTTGGTGCTATATCTATCTTAATATTTTCTACGAGAATAAGTAATATGTCGAATCCATTGATTGTCATCAATTTAATTGGTGAAGGATAAGCATAATGTAATTCTAATTCTTGTTTTATCCAAGTGGTTAATTCCCTATTCCGGAGACTCATCAAATTCTTGTTTCCATTTGTTCATCTTTCTTTATCGGAGTGCCAAGTTTTCTCTTTATCTCGTTGCTAAGCTTCATCTAATCATTACAAGGCTTCAACCTTACTCTTCTCATCTTCCTTTCCGTTTGATCATTCTTTTGTTTTACCAGAGTTCTTCATGAAGGTTTTACATGATGGTTCATCAAGGCTTTTATCCCTTCTCAAAGTTTTCATCGAGATTCTTTTTCGAGGAGCTCAAGTTTTCTTCATCTTGCTAACCGGAGTGCAATTCTTCCTTCCGTATCAATAGAGGTGGTGTTATGTCATTCTTGATAATTTGAGTTCATGTCTCATGATTCACATGTTGTTAAGAATGAGGTATTTAAAACCCATCAATCGCGTCATTGGAGTTATCTTGGGTTATAGTTCACCTAAAGCCTTCCCTAAGGATTGTTGCTATTATGGTGCTCATAAATGACTCAAGTTCGTCTATCCTTTCCGGTGCGATATACTTTCTCGTCTCCTTGTTCATATCAATACAATTCTTTTACCGTGACTGGCAGTTTGTCACCTCATAATTCGAGATGTATTCCATAAGACCATATTAAGCTTATTCTTTTCGTTGTTGGTTTTTCAACAATTCCGTTCTAGCACTTGTTGTAAGCATGCTCCCTCAAGATCTTGTTTCCCTTCGTTCATCCCATTCCATTCTATTCTTTTGTTCCGGAGGCATTGTGATGATGTTCTTTTTGACCCATCATCTTGTTTGTCAAGATCATGTTCTATTCCTTCCATTTACAGTCAGAGTGCTGTCGAAATTATATCATTCTTAGTCCTTCGCTATCTTGTTTTAACCGGAGTGGTTTCAATATATATCTTCCCTTCAACCTACAAAGTTCTCGTAATGTTCTTTGTTCCTCTTTTCTAACGGAGTGTTTTCAACTTCGTTCATCTCCGTTGTATTCTTCTTTCCAATTGTTTAACCTCTCAAGGTTCATTGGTTTCACTCGTTTTTCAAGGAAGCAACTTAGTTTTACCTCTTCTCTTTTTCCGTTGTCCCTCCGGTGCCATTATAGATCTCGGGACGAGATCCTCTCGTAGTGGTGGAGTGTTGTGACGCCCCGAGACTGATGCGCCAGGTGTCTTCCAGTTATTCGCTGCTGTTGCCAGGTCATTAGCTTGCGTGTTGCTTTTCATCATGTCATCATGTGCATCGCATCATCATGTTTTTCAAAACTTGCATCCGTCCGGGTTCTCCCCGTTCCTTCCGTTGTCCGTTCTGAGTCCAGACACACTTGCACGCGCCCGCGGCACGTCCGAATAGTATTTTATAAGTGGCCGGAAAATGTTCTCGGAATGGGATGAGATTTGACGTGTGGTCTTATTATAGTGTAGATAGACCGCCTGTCAAGTTTCATTGCATTCGAAGTTCGTTTGACGCCCCAACGTTTAACCATAGCGGCATTATAGCCAGTCTAACGTCGGACGTTTTCGGTTTTCGGAAACAATTGCTGGGCTGCACTTCTCTCCTCTCATCTCAGCCCAACCTCTTTTCACAACCCCCTTGCAGCCCACCTAAACCTCCCTCCGTTTCGGACCGTCAGATCGCGATCGGAGGCTCTGAAACGCTCCTAAAACCCCTCCTAACCCTTCAAATCCTAGCCCCTACCTATAAAAGGAAGTCTCCCTTCCATTTTTGGCAGCAGCCAAACCCCCCTCCTCGAAATCTGCGCGCCGCCAGCCTCCTCCCACCTTGAGGGCCGCGCCGCCGCCTCCCACCTCCTCTCCTCAATTTTCGGCGCCAGCCACCACCATCTCGCCACTTGGCGTGCCCTGTGTGGCCAGCCGCCGCTCCAGCAGCGCCCGCAGCCAACGGGAAGCTGCCACGTCGCCTCCCCGCGCCCACATCACCCCGCGCCGCCAGGCCCGCTCCAGGCCCGCCCGGGCCCCGATCTGGGCTCTGAGGCCCGCACCGCGTCGCCCCTGCTCCCCGAGCTCCAGATCGGGAGAGGGAGACCCCGATCCAAGCTCCTCCGCCGCTCTGCACTCGTCGGTCGCCGGAGCCTCGCCGCCGGCGAGCACTTCGACAGCAGGCCAGTGCCGCCCTCGCCTCCCTCTCTCTCCCTTTCCGTTCTCCTTCCTCTCCTCACCAGCTCTCTCCCTCCCTCTGTTGCCACAGGAAACGCCGCCGCCATGGACGAGCTCCACTCCGCCGGATCCCGCATCCCCGAGCGCCGCCGGCCACCTCCGTCACCGGATCTGGGATCCCCTTCACCGGATCCATCCATTCCTACCCTCACCGGAGCCCCTCTCCTCCGTCCCCGCCACCAAGTTCGCCAGCCGCCGCCATTGCCATGGCTCTGCTTCGATCCAGAAGGAGCCCGCTCATTCGCGTTGACCGTAGCCCAGCGCCTCCCTAGCCCACTGCGCAGCTGGCCCAGCACCTGCCCGCCCTGCCTCCTCCTTCACCGAACCGGGCCAAGGCCCATGGTGAGTCTCCAGCGCCACCGGCCACGTGGGCTTCCCCACGGCGCAGGTCCCGCCGACCTGATCCACCCCCGACCTGGGCCGAGCCCAGCTAGGTGAGCCCGGGCCACCTCCTGATTACTCCTGTGCAGCCTAGTTCGGGCCAGTTTTGGCCTGTTGTGTTTTCTTTCTGGTCCAGCGAATTTTGCTAATTATCCAGAGTACTGCATATTTACAGATTACCCCTCCATGTTCATGCATATAATAACTCACAAATGGTGCATCGGTTTAAAATAAGTTATATATGAAATATGATTAGATTTCTGTCTAGTTTCATAATATGTCATTTTCACCCATGTTTAAAATGTTTAAAATGTTGTTTGATTAATTTTTTGCTCTATGTCATGTTAAAATGATTTATTTCATAACTAAATAACCGTAAGTCCGAATTTAATAAACTTTATATGTAATTGGGGTGGAATTTTTTCTAGTTTAACATGGTGGCTTTACTTTGCATGTTAAACAACTCTAAAATATGTTTTAGGACAGAACAGGACCGAACCTAATATATGCACATGAGGAGTTTCCGGATTTGTTGTTCGTTGCTTCCGGCCTCATTTAAACTTGACTAGATGGTATAGTTTTGTTATGCTTCACCTCTTGCCATGCTTAACAACATTTAATATTGTTGAGTACCTAACCGGGAGAGAACTAAATAATTTACGTGGTGTTCCGTCAATATGCATCCCGTTGCATATTGAGCTCCATTTAATTTGTAGGATTGTTTGTGCACTTTTCCATGCCATGCCTATTTAAATCGGACATGCATCATAATTGTTTGTGCATCATGCCATGATTATGTGGTGGTTGTTTACTATGTTGTTTGCTTCTTTCTGGTGTTGCCTCTTCGGGTTGTTTCCGATAACGTCGTGTTGTGAGGATTCATTCGACTGCGTCCGTTTGTCTTCTTCATGGCCCCGTTCTTCTTCCTTGCGGGATTTCAGGCAAGATGATCATACCCTCGAAATCACTTCTATTTTTGCTTGCTTAGTTGCTCGCTCTTTTGCTATGCCTATGCTGCGATACCTACCACTTGCTTATCATGCCTCCCATATTGTTGAACCAAGCCTCTAACCCACCTTGTCCTAGCAAACCGTTGTTTGGCTATGTTACCGCTTTGCTCAGCCCCTCTTATAGCGTTGTTAGGTGCAGGTGAAGATTGAAGTTTGTTCCTTGTTGGAACTTGGAGATGTTGTTCCTTGTTGGAACATGTTTACTTGTGGGGATATCACAATATATCTCATTTAATTAATGCATCTATATACTTGGTAAAGGGTGGAAGGCTCGGCCTTATGCCTGGCGTTTTGTTCCACTCTTGCCGCCCTAGTTTCCTTCATATCGGTGTTATGTTCCCGGATTTTGCGTTCCTTACGCGGTTGGGCTATTATGGGAACCCCTTGACAGTTCGCCTTAAGTAAAGCTCTTCCAGCAATGCCCAACATTGGTTTTACCATTCGCCACCTTCCCTCTTTTTCCCCTGGGTTTCGCGGACTCAAGGGTCATCATTATTTTATCCCCCCGGGCCAGTGCTCCTCTGAGTGTTGGTCCACCTGTCAGCTGCCGGTGACCACCAGGGGCAACTCTGGGCTGGCCAACCCGTACCTAAGACAATCTGAGCGTGCCCTGAGAAAGAGATATGTGCAGCTCCTATCGGGATTTGTCGGCACATTCGGGCAGTGTTGCTGGTTTAGTTTTACCCTGGCGAAATGTCTTGTTGTACCGGGATACCGAGTCTGATCGGAACGTCTCGGGAGGAGGTCTATTCCTTCGTTGACCGTGAGAGCTTGTGATGGGCTAAGTTGGGACACCCCTGCAGGGATTTGAACTTTCGAAAGTCGTGCCCGCGGTTATGGGTAGATCGGAATTTGTTAACGTCCGGTTGTAGAAAACCTGAAGTCGACCTTAATTAAAATGAATCAACCGCGTGTGTAACCGTGATGGTCTCTTTCCGCCGGAGTCCGGGAAGTGAACACGGTTGTTGGAGTTATGCTTGACGTAGGTTGTTCTAGGATCACTTCTTGATCATAGTTTCTCGATCGTGCTTTGCCTTCTCTTCTCGCTCTCTTTTGCGTATGTTAGCCACCATATATGCTAGTCGCTTGCTGCAGCTCCACCTCCTAACTTTACCTTACCCATAAGCTTAAATAGTCTTGATCGCGAGGGTGTGAGATTGCTGAGTCCCCGTGGCTCACAGATACTTCCAAAACCAGCTTGCAGGTGTCGATGAGTCCGTGCAGATGACGCAACCAAGTTCAGGGAGGAGCTCGATGAAGATCTTGTCCTTTGTGTTGTTTCGTTCTAGTTGGTCAGTAATGGAGCCCAGTTGGGGTCGATCGGGGACCTTTGTCGCATTTGGGGTTCTTCTTTTATTTTGGTTCCGTAGTCGGACCTTGATTGTATTTGGTTGATGTAATGCTTTATTCATGTAATTGTGTGAAGTGGCGATTGTAAGCCAACTATGTATCTCTTTCCCTTATTGTATTACATGGCTTGTGTGAAGATTACCTCACTTGCGACATATGCCTTCAATGCGATTATGCCTCTAAGTCGTGCCTCGACGCGTGGGAGATATAGTCGCATCGAGGGTGTTACAAAAAGATACCTCGAATGCAGTCTGGCGTTGGAGCTCGGACGCAAGAGGACACTGCCTCCCGGGAACAACTTCAAAACCCGAGGTGTGGCATAAGAATAACAAGGCATTGATAAAGGCCGGAAACTTAAAGGGGCTCCTCGGATACCGGCGTGTAAACTCTTCGGATGCACTTCGGCGATCCTCAAGATCGAAGATGAGAAGATTTGTTGAACTAGTTTTCAAGACCGATGACCGAAGATGAAGAACAGTTCAGAAGAATCGAGGAGCGTCCCTAACTTGAAGACGGGTTCAGGGGGCTACTGACGGTGTCCTGGACTAGGGGGTACTCACCACGTCATCTCCCGATATGTTAGATTGGGCCGAGGACCCCCATGGCCGTATACTCATTGGCCAGTTCGGACAGCTGCCGCATACATGGAAGATTCCACAAGACTTGGTGATCAAGACAAGGACTCCTCCCCACCGGCGTATTGGGCTAGGACTCTTGTTATCCTAGGCCTCTGGTGCATTATATAAACCGAGGCCAGGCTAGTCGATAGACAATATACAACAATCATACCCTAGGCTAGCTTCTAGGGTTTTAGCCTCTACGATCTCGTGGTAGATCTACTCTTGTACTATCCATATCATCAATATTAATCAAGCAGGACGTAGGGTTTTACCTCCATCAAGAGGGCCCGAACCTGGGTAAAACATCGTGTCCCCTGCCTCCTGTTACCATCTGGCCTAGACGCACAGTTCGGGACCCCCTACCCGAGATCCGCCGGTTTTGACACCGACACATCTTATTTTGCTTAGCACGGTGGTTGCATTATAAGATGATCCCTCACTGAATTTCAAGGTATAAGTGTTCTCCCTGAGTATGCACCATTGCGACAGTTCGTCGTTGTGGGTGTCAAAACCGGTAGATCTCAGGTAGGGGGTCCCGAACTGTGCGTCCAAGATCGATGGTAACAGGAGACGGGGGACACGATGTTTACCCAGGTTCGGGCCCTCTCTATGGAGGTAATACCCTACTTCCTGCTTGATTGATCTTGATGAATATGAGTATTACAAGAGTTGATCTACCACGAGATCGTAATGGCTAAACCCTAGAAATCTAGCCTATGTGAATATGGTAATGAGTATGTGTGGTGTCCTTTCCGGACTATCCCCTTCGGTTTATATAGACGCCGAGGGGATGTAATGTTTACATGGAGTTGGTTACATAAGAAGGAATATTCGGTCGCCAAGCTTGCCTTCCACGCCAAGTAGAGTCCAATCCGGACACAAGTATGGTCTTCGATCTTCACAACCCATCAGTCCGGCCCATGGATAACAGGCCGGACGCCCGAGGACCCCTAAGTCCAGGACTCCCTCAGTAGCCCCTGAACCTGGCTTCAATGATGAGGAGTCCGGCGCGCAGATTTGTCTTCGGCATTGCAAGGCGGGTTCCCTCCTTCCGAATCCCAGAATAGTCTTCGGATGAAGTAATTATATCTGGAACTGTATATATAATTGCAGAGAATATAATATCCCACGAGCCCAACTTGTTGATAACTGTTCATGACATCGTATCATGCCTGCCCGGTTACTATTTCCAACTGTCGGCTAGCGAGCCGCCCCACGTCTCGGGGCGTGGTTTTACTGGCACTTCTTGTCAAGGCAGAGATCGTGTCCCTTTATTTACGGGATTTTCATGAATGCAGGTGTGGGTAACCCAACCGTCCCCTGGGTACAACTCCTTGGTGATAGGTATGTTTAGAGACCCCGGGGAGACGCCCAGTAATCGGGGCCTTTATATAGAGACCCAGTCTCGTCTTCTTCCCTTGCGCGTGCTCCTTCCTCAACCCCAGCCACCCCAAGTTCCAACCCTCGGGTTCCAATCGCCACCAGCCCTAGTCATGTCCGGATCCAACCGTCAGGGCCGGTGGGTGGCTTCTTCTGTCATAGAGGAGGATATTGCGAAGCTCCGTGTAGCGAGGTATCTGACCCCGGAAATCCTTCATCGGCTTCCAGCACAAGGAAAAGTCATACCGACCACCATATCTAGCGAGAGGGTAGTATTTGTATCCCACTTCCTTAATGGGCTAGGGTTCGCGCTTAACCCCTTCGTCCGGGGGCTCATGTTCTATGATGGGCTAGATTTTCACGATCTGTCCCCGGACTCTATTCTCCTCATCTCGACATTTATCGTCGCGTGTGAGGATTTACTCCGGACTCCTCCGCACTTTGGTTTGTGGCTCAAGACCTTTGATGTGAGGCCGCAGGTGGCAGAGGAGGAGCAGGCAGAGTGCGGCAGCGTCATAATAGGCAAGCCGGCCGGCGCAGTTTGGCCCGAAAGATATTTCGCCAAATCTTCCGACCTATGGCAGCAGGGGTGGTTTTATATCAACGAGCCGCGGGGCTCCAAGTGGGCGGCTACACCTGCGTTCCGACCCGGCCCTCCAATTCAGCTCGCTTCATGGGTCAATAAGGGATTGGACTGAGGATCCGTCAATGAAGTGCAGACCCTGCAAAGTCGCATCCGAAGCCTTACCGAGAAGGGCATCGATCTTGTGAACGTCTTTCAAGTAATGCTAGTCCGCCGGATCCTGCCATGTCAGCGGCGGCCTCTTCGTATGTGGGAGTTTAACCCAGAAGCGCGGCGGACTCTACAACACTTCTTCGGCATTACGCATGAAGGAATGCGGAAATTATATTTCGGGGAACGAGAGTAATGGCCGGACACCACCAAAGACGTTGGCCTTGACTGCAATCATCCGGCCACTTGGTAAGTACTCGATATCCGAGCACCTTCCATTCAGGCATCTCTTAACAAGATAATGAACAATCCGTCCCTGCACAGGACTGGATAAAGAAAGCGGTGCTAATCTGGTGTCTGGCGCCTCTTCCCGAGGGCCCTGCGACCGCCCTGCTAATGAGAATGCTGATTCCGACACCGTACCAGGTGGCTGCGTTTGGGGAAACCGAAATCCATTTTCCCAAGGGTAAGAGTGCAGAGCGAGCCCTCCAGGGCCAGAAGAGGGCCGCCTCCGGAGATCAGGAGGGAAAGCCTTCCAAGAGAGGAAAAACGTCGTCGTCGAGCGGCATGGGCCGGGCGAGCGAGGCTGCCATAGAGCTTGATGACGAGGACCAACCTCGAGGCAAACCGTAAGCGAGGCTGGGGCACTTTAAACGCACCTCATTCTTTTCCTATTAATGAAGTAATCATCTGATACATGTTCGTCCACGTAGGTTAACGCCTGGTGCTTGTCAATCATCCTCCTCCTCGGGAGATCTTCTTCCAGAGATGATGGAGACTAACACGCCTTCTCCGGCCTCATCTCCCAATAGGGGGATGATACCGAGGTATTGTCCCGAAGGGCTCCTCCCGAACACCAAGTAGTAAAGGAAACAAAGAAGGCGTTACCCGAAGGTGGTGCCTCTGTCACTCGGGGTTCTGGGATCAAGACTGGCGTCCCCAAACCGTTCGGTTTACAGCCGGAGACAATTCTGGAGGCAAGTAAGCAGGTTCCTTCACAGGAATGCCATACTCCGGCAGTGGTTTCCGAAGACCCAGGAGCACTGGAAAATGCCGACGGGCTTGCTACGATGAGCATCCATTTCAGAAGAGCACTGTACCTTGATGGCTACTGTGGTCAAAAGGGTTCTATCCGCAAAGAGTGGATTGAACGAGGCCTTCACGAGCCTTCTAAGGGGTTTTGAGGTTTGTGATGTAATTTTGTCAATTGAATTCTATTGACAGAATGCACCTGTTGTATATGCAGTAGCCCCTGAGACTCGGATTGTCTTCCGAAGGAAGCGATCAGAGGATCAAAGAGATATGCTCAGGTATTAACCTTTGGTTTAATTTTAAATACAGGCTGCTTCCCCTCCTGTGGCTGCCCCGAATACGGAAGTGGCCAAACTGCAGCGAAAGCTGGATATTGCGGAGGATGACATTGCATTGATCAACACGCGTCTTGACGACTCACAAGGTATATATTTCGAGTATTCTTTACAACAGTGTGCTTGACGGGGGAAAGAGCTTTATATGAAATGTGCATGAAATGCGGATAGTGCTGCCGCCATGGAGGCTCTTCGGGCGGAGCTAGTCCGGGCCAAGGAGCGGGCCCGGTTTAGTGATGCTGATGCTGAAACGCATCGGTTGAACTAAAGGCCGAACAAGCTGCGCGATGCCAGGGCGAGGAGAAGGTATCCATGATGACACTCACTTTGGAGAATGCTATTGCCTGCTGTGAATTTCTTGAGAAGGAGAATAAAGCCTTAAGGGCTGAACTGGACAAGGCCCGACAGGAGGCAAGAGAAGCGCGATAAGAGTCCAGAGCACTCCGTGAGGAGGTTCGGCAAGCGAAAGAGATACTGGTTGGAAAGCCTTTTCTGCTGCAGACTAAGTTCGGCGACCCAGACTATGCTCAGCTGAACCAAGTGTGGAGTTCTCCGGACAAGTATTTGGACTTGCTGAAGAGTTCTTCCGATGCAGCGCGGTATTACCAAGCACGAGCTAGATATGCAACGGAGATACTTTTTTGGTCACAGTTCGGCGCGTCGAAGCGCCCGCTGCTGCTCAATGAACAAATGTCCCAACGGGCCGAACTTCATAGGGTATCTGGCGCTGCCATGAAGGATGTTATAATCCGGCTGTGGCCAACCGAGCCTGCGCCAAGTAGCAATTTCGGTTTGGTGCAGAAGCTTGTCGATGTGGTGCCGTGAATCGATGCCGCGAAGCGATCGACATGCATTGAAGGTGCACGGATGGCCCTTGCCCGAGTCAAGACATTCTGGGGAAAGATGAAGGCCAGCGACGTCGCAACGAAGGGTCTGCCTGAAGGCAAGGACAGTCCGGAACCGGAGCGTTATTTTGAAGACGTCCTGGAGGCCGCTCGCTTGATAGAGGGTCATTGCTCGAAAAACATAATGTTCGAGTGAGGTGTATGATGATTGTAAAAGACAATTTTATAGTTAATCTATTTATGTTTTGCTCGAAAAGCTTGAATTCCTCCTGTGCGGCCGTTTTAATATAATCTGAAAGTTTTCCAATCGTCGGCTTCAGCCCCACCATAGGAAGTACGGGGGTGTTCGTAAAAGCATTTAATCACTCTTTATCCAACGTCTTGGTCCATGACGGAGGTGATAATGCGGCGAACGAGGCAATCGGACTATAAGGCGTTAACACTTTCACTTAACCATAGGAGTTTTATGGTGGGGGTACGACATAGCCCCTGGTGTGTATGCGGCGTGTGGTGCCTTACATATCTGATCTGAAAAAGATCCCTCGTGTTACACGGAGAATCGCTAAAGATTCCAATAAGTCGTCAAGTGGTTGACCAGCTCTCGACGCATCATGACAGTCAGTTTTCGGCTTTCTCTACTAAGGTGCTCATCCGGTTTAGGCCAGGGCACAATCACAGTAGTTCTCCCTTTACTACCCTAGCCGATAGAGCGGAACGTAGGGTAGCAAACATAGGAGCCGGGCAACCGAACTATTGACCCAAGACAATGATTCAGAGCTGATGCATATAAGGCCAAACTTGCGACGCCGAAGTACGCTATAGAGCTGTCCGGACTTTTACTGGCAGCTCATTCATTCCCATGCCGAGCCCCTGGCAGGGTATGCCGAGGTGCATCTGCAAAGCAGTCGTTAAGGCCGTATTTATTGTTGAAAGAGTATGAAAGATCGGTTCAAATGAGGCTTACTGAGAATGGAGCGATGTGCCAATGATAAATTTATATATATATATACATATATATATATATAAAATAAAAGAAACCACGGACCCAGCTATTTGACATGCTCGGGGTCGGGATCAGAGGAAAGTGGGCATAGTACAGGCTCGGAATAAAGAGTGTGGTCCACAAAAAGTTATTTTGGACCTCCTGTCGCACGTGTGCGCCGCTGATGTCTACTACACAACCTTCTTCTTGTAGATGTTGTTGGGCCTCCAAGTGCAGAGGTTTGTAGGACAGTAGCAAATTTCCCTCAAGTGGAT
Source organism: Triticum urartu (assembly GCF_003073215.2). Classification (NCBI taxonomy): domain Eukaryota; kingdom Viridiplantae; phylum Streptophyta; class Magnoliopsida; order Poales; family Poaceae; genus Triticum; species Triticum urartu. Next base: position 485,459,687 of record NC_053026.1, read on the forward strand.
GACCTAAGGTTTATCAATCCGTGGGAGGCATAGGATGAAGATGGTCTCTCTCAAGTAACCCTGCAACCAAATAACAAAGAGTCTCTTGAGTCCCCAACACACCTAATACAATGGTAAATTGTATAGGTGCACTAGTTAGGCGAAGAGATGGTGATACAAGTGGTATATGGATGGTAGATAAAGGTTTTTGTAATCTGAAAATATAAAAACAGCAAGGTAACTATTGATAAAAGTGAGCGTAACCAGTATTGCAATGCGTTGAAACAAGGCCTAGGGTTCATACTTTCACTAGTGCAAGTTCCCTCAACAATAATAACATAATTGGATCATATAACTATCCCTCAACATGCAACAAAGAGTCACTCCAAAGTCACTAATAGCGGAGAACAAACGAAGAGATTATGGTAGGGTACCAAACCACCTCAAAGTTATTCTTTCCAATCAATCCGTTGGGCTATTCCTATAAGTGTCACAAACAACCCTAGAGTTCGTACTAGAATAACACCTTAAGACACAAATCAACCAATACCCTAATGTCACCTAGATACTCCAATGTCACCTCAAGTATCCGTGGGTATGGCTATACGATATGCATCACACAATCTCATATTCATCTATTCAAACCAACACAAACTACTTCAAAGAGTGCCCCAAAGATTCTACTTGAGAGTCAAGACGAAAATGTGTGCCAACCCCTATGCATAGGTTCATGGGCGGAACCCGCAAGTTGATCACCAAAACATACATCAAGTGGATCAATAGAATACCCCATTGTCACCACGGGTATCCCACTCAAGACATACATCAAGTGTTCTCAAATCCTTAAAGACTCAATCCGATAACATAACTTCAAAGGGAAAACTCAATCCATTACAAGAGAGTAGAGGGGGAGAAACATCATAAGATCCAACTATAATAGCAAAGCTCGCGATACATCAAGATCGTACCACCTGAAGAACACGAGAGGGAGAGAGATCAAAAACATAGCTACTGGTACATACCCTCAGCCCTGAGGGAGAACTACTCCCTCCTCGTCATGGAGAGCACCGGGATGATGAAGATGGCCACCGGAGAGGGATTCCCCCCTCCGGCAGGGTGCCGGGACGGGTCTAGATTGGTTTTCGGTGGCTATGGAGGCTTCTGGCAGCAGAACTCCCGATCTATTGTGTCCCCGAAGTTTTTAGGGTATATGGGTATATATGGGAGGAAGAAATACGTTAGGGGAGCCACCAGGGGCCCACGAGGGTGGAGGGCGCGCCCAGGGGGGTGGGCGCGCCCCCCTGCCTCGTGCCTTTCTCGTTGCTTCCCTTACGTACACTCCAAGCCTTCTGGATTGCTTCCGTTCCAAAAATAAGTTCTGTGAAGTTTCAGGTCAATTGGACTCCGTTTGATTTTCCTTTTCTGCGATACTCCAAAACAAGGAAAAAACAAAAACTGGCACTGGGCTCTAGGTTAATAGGTTAGTCCCAAAAATCATATAAAATAGCATATAAATGCATATAAAACATCCAAGGTTGATAATATAATAGCATGGAACAATCAAAAATTATAGATACGTTGTAGACGTATGAGCATCCCCAAGCTTAATTCCTGCTCGTCCTCGAGTAGGTAAATGATAAAGATAGAATTTTTGATGTGGAATGCTACCTAACATATTTTTCTAAGTAATTCTTTTTATTGTGGCAGGAATGTTCAGATCCATAGGATTCAAGACAAAAGTTTAATATTGACATAAAAATAATAATAATACTTCAAGCATACTAATAAAGCAATCATGTCTTCTCAAAATAACATGGCCAAAGAAAGCTATCCCTACAAAATCATATAGTCTGGCTATGCTCCATCTTCACCACACAAAATATTTAAATCATGCACAACCCCGATGACAAGCCAAGCAATTGTTTCATACTTTTGATGCTCTCAAACTTTTTCAATCTTCACGCAATACATGAGCGTGAGCCATGGACATAGCACTATAGGTGGAATAGAATGGTGGTTGTGGAGAAGACAAAAAGGGAGAAGATAGTCTCACATCAACTAGGCGTATCAACGGGCTATGGAGATGCCCATTAATAGATATCAATGTGAGTGAGTAGGGATTGCCATGCAACGGATGCACTAGAGCTATAAATGTATGAAAGCTCAACAAAATAAACTAAGTGGGTGTGCGTCTAACTTGCTTGCTCACGAAGACCTAGGGCACTTGAGGAGGCCCATTGTTGGAATATACAAGCCATGTTCTATAATGAAAATTTCCCACTAGTATATGAAAGTGACAACATAGGAGACTCTCTATCATGAAGATCATGGTGCTACTTTGAAGGACAAGTGTGGAAAAAAGGATAGTAGCATTGTCCCTTTTATTTTATTTTATTTTTATTTTTTTATTTGGCCTTTCCTTTTTTGGCCTTTGTTTTTTTGGGGGACAATGCTCTATTATTGATGATCATCACACTTCTATTTATTTACAACTCAATGATTACAACTCGATACTAGAACAAAGTATGAATCTATATGAATGCCTCCGGCGGTGTACCGGGATGTGCAATGACTCATGAGTGACATGTATGAAAGAATTATGAACGTTGGCTTTGCCACAACTAAAATGTCAACTACATGATCATGCAAAGCAATATGACAAAGATGGAGCATGTCATAGTAAACGGAACGCTGGAAAGTTGCATGGAAATATATCTCGGAATGGCTATGGAAATGCCATGATAGGTCGGTATGGTGGCTGTTTTGAGGAAGGTAAATGGTGGGTTTATGGTACCGGCGAAAGTTGTGCGGTACTAGAGAGGCTAGCAATGGTGGAAGGGTGAGAGTGCGTATAATCCATGGACTCAACATTAGTCATAAAGAACTCACATACTTATTGCAAAAATCTATTAGTTATCGAAACAAAGTACTACGCGCATTCTCCTAGGGGGATAGATTGGTAGGAAAAGACCATCGCTCGTCCCCAACCGCCACTCATAAGGAAGACAATCAATAAATAAATCATACTCCGACTTCGTCACATAATGGTTCACCATACGTGCATGCTACGGGAATCACAAACTTCAACACAAGTATTTCTCAAATTCACACCTACTCAACTGGCATGACTCTAATATCACCATATCCATATCTCAAAACAATTATCAAGTATCAAACTTCTCTTAGTATTCAATGCACTTCATATGAAAGTTTTTATTATATCCCTCTTGGATACCCATCATATTAGGACTAGTTTCATAACCAAAGAAAACTACCATGCTGTTCTAAAGACCCTCAAAATAATATAAGTGAAGCACGAGAGTTCAACTATTTCTTCAAAATAAAACCACCGCCGTGCTCTAAAAGGATATAGGTGAAGCACTAGAGCAAATGACAAACTACTTCGAAAGATATAAGTGAAGATCAATGAGTAGTCGAACAATTATGCAACTATATGAAGTCTCTCTAACATTTAATAATTTCAGATATTGGTATTTTATTCAAACATCAAGCAAAACAAAAGAAAATAAAATGACACTCCAAGCAAAACACATATCATGTGGTGAATAAAAATATAGCTCCAAGTAAAGTAACCGATGAACGAAGACGAAAGAGGGGATGCCATCCGGGGCATCCCCAAGCTTAGGCTCTTGGTTGTCCTTGAATATTACCTTGGGGTGCCTTGTGCATCACCAAGATTAGGCTCTTGCCACTCCTTATTCCATAATCCATCGAATCTTTACCCAAAACTTGAAAACTTCACAACATAAAACTTAACAGAAAACTCATAAGCTCTGTTAGCAAAAGAAAACAAAACACCACTTCAAAGTGCTGTAATGAACTAATTCTTTATTTATATTGGTGTTAAACCTACTGTATTCCAACTTCTCTATGGTTTATAAACTCTTTTACTAGCCATAGATTTATCAAAATAAGTAAACAACACATGAAAAACAGAATCTGTCAAAAACAGAACAGTCTATAGTAATCTGGATCAAACGTATACTTCTCGAACCCCAAAAATTCTAAAATAAATTACTGCACGTGAGGAATTTATCTATTAATCATCTGAAAAAATAATTAACTAAATAGCACTTCCAAATAAAAACAGCAATTCTCGTGAGCACTAAAGTTTCTGTTTTTTACAACAAGATCAACAAGACTTTCCCCAAGTCTTCCCAACGGTTTTACTTGGCACAAACACTAATTAAAACATAAAAACACAATAATAACAGAGGCTAGATAAATTATTTATTGCTAAACAGGAGCAAAAAGCAAGGAACAAAAATAAAGTTGGGGTGCCTCCCAACAAGCGCTATCGTTTAACACGCCTAGCTAGGCATGATGATTTCAATGATGCTCACATAAAAGATAAGAATTGAAACCTAAAGAGAGCATCATGAAGAATATGACTAGCACATTTAAGTATAACCCACTTCCTATGAATAGGGATTTTGTGAGAAAACAACTTATGGGAACAATAATCAACTAGCATAGGAAGGCAAAATAAGCATAACTTCAAAACTTTAAGCACATAGAGAGGAAACTTGATATTATTGCAATTCCTACAAGCATATATTCCTCCCTCATAATAATTTTCAGTAGCATCATGAATGAATTCAACAATATAACCAACACCTAAAGCATTCTTTTCATGATCTACAAGCATAGAAAATTTACTACTCTCCACATAAGCAAAATTCTTCTCGTGAATAATAGTGGGAGCAAACACAACAAAATAATTATCATGTGAGGCATAATCCAATTGAAAACTAAAATCATGATGACAAGTTTCATGGATATCATTATTATTTATAGCATACAATTCATCACAATAATCATCATAGATAGCAACTTTGTTCTCATAATCAATTGGAACCTCTTCCGTTATAGTGGATTCATCACAAAATAAAGTCATGACCTCTCCAAATCCACTTTCATCAATATAATCATAATAAATAGGAGGAATGCTTTCATCATAATAAATTTTCTCATCAAAACTTGGGGGAGAAAAAATATCATCTTCATCAAACATAGCTTCCCCAAGCTTGTGGCTTTGCATACCATTAGTATCATGGATATTCAAGGAATTCATACTAACAACATTTCAATCATGCTCATCATTCAAAAATTTAGTGCCAAACATTTTAATGCATTCTTCTTCTAACACTTTGGAAAAAATTTCCTTTCCATCATACTCACGAAAGATATTAAAAAGAAGAAGCGTATGAGGCAAACTCAATTCCATATTTTTTTGTAGTTTTCTTTTATAAACTAAACTAGTGCTAAAACAAGAAACAAATATATTCGATTGCAAGATCTAAAGATATACCTTCAAGCGCTAACCTCCCCCGCAACGGCGCCAGAAAAGAGCTTGATGTCTACTACACAACCTTCTTCATGTTGACGTTGTTGGGACTCCAAGTGCAGAGGTTTGTAGGACAGTAGCAAATTTCCCTCAAGTGGATGACCTAAGGTTTATCAATCCATGGGAGGCATAGGATGAAGATGGTCTCTCTCAAGCAACCCTGCAACCAAATAACAAAGAGTCTCTTGTGTACCCAACACACCCAATACAATGGTAAATTGTATAGGTGCACTAGTTCGGTGAAGAGATGGTGATACAAGTGGTGTATGGATGGTAGATAAAGGTTTTTGCAATCTGAAAATATAAAAACAGCAAGGTAACTATTGATAAAAGTGAGCATAAATGGTATTGCAATGCATTGCAACAAGGCCTAGGGTTCATACTTTCACTAGTGCAAGTTCCCTCAACAATAATAACATAATTGGATCATATAACTATCCCTCAACATGCAACAAAGAGTCACTCCAAAGTCGCTAATAGTGGAGAACAAACAGAGAGATTATGGTAGGGTACGAAAGCACCTCAAAGTTATTCTTTCCAATCAATCCGTTGGGCTATTCCTATAAGTGTCACAAACAACCCTAGAGTTCGTACTAGAAAAACACCTTGAGATACAAATCAACCAATACGCTAATGTCACCTAGATACTCCAATGTCACCTCAAGTATCCGTCGGTATGTCTATACGATATGCATCACACAACTCAGATTCATCTATTCAAACCAACACGAAGTACTCAAAGAGTGCCCCAAAGATTCTACCGGAGAGTCAAGACGAAAACGTGTGCCAACCCCTATGCATAGGTTCATGGGAGGAACCCACAAGTTGATCACCAAATCATACATCAAGTGGATCAATACAATACCCCAGTGTCACCATGGGTATCCCACGCAAGACATACATCAAGTGTTCTCTAATCCTTAAAGACTCAATCCGATAACATAACTTCAATGGGAAAACTCAATCCATTACAAGAGAGTAGAGGGGGAGAAACATCATAAGATCCAACTATAATAGCAAAGATCGCGATACATCAAGATCGTACCATCTCAAGAACACGAGAGAGAGAGAGAGAGAGATCAAACACATAGCTACTGGTACATACCCTCAGCCCCGAGGGAGAACTACTCCCTCCTCGTCATGGAGAGCACCGGGATGATGAAGATGGCCACCGGAGAGGGATTCCACCTCCGGCAGGGTGCCGGAATGGGTCTAGATTGGTTTTCGGTGGCTATGGAGGCTTCTGGCGGCGGAACTCCCAATCTATTGTGTCCCCGAAGTTTTTAGGGTATATGGGAGGAAGAAATACGCCAGGGGAGCCATGAGGGGCCCACGAGGGTGGAGGGCGCGTCCAGGGGGGTGGGCGCGCCCCCATGCCTCGTGGCTTCCTTGTTGCTTCCCTTACGTACACTCCAAGCCTTCTGGATTGCGTCCCTTCCAAAAATAAGTTCCGTGAAGTTTCAGGTCAATTGGACTCCGTTTGATTTTCCTTTTCTGCGATACTCTAAAAAAGGAAAAAACAGAAACTGGCATTGGGCTCTAGGTTAATAGGTTAGTCCCAAAAATCATATAAAATAGCATATAAATGCATATAAAACATCCAAGGTTGATAATATAATAGCATGGAACAATCAAAAATTATAGATACGTTGGAGACGTATCAGTCGCCCGTCCTCGGGGAGGGGAATCCTTAACAGAAGTAGCCCCTTAGGTGATCATACGGATCCGAACTCCGATAGAGTCCATTGTAGATAATGTCCAGCTTGTCACCTGTTCTTTAGGGATGATACAGAAAAATAAGGTAAACAGATAAAAAAATGTTACGAGAATGCTTGTCGGGTTGTCCGTATTGTGCTTCCGCCGATGCCCATGGTATCTTGAGTGCGTAGTGATGTGCGCGTGGTGCAAATTTTGCCAGTACAGTACGTGGTTGGCGGAAGACGAACTGCTATTTGTGTTCTGGGAGTGGTCGAACATCGGAGGGAAACTATTTCTGGCCCCTGGCGTTCTGCTGGCGAGCCGATCCGTCCTCTTTATCGCCTGGTGGCCTCCGCCCCTTATGATCAGCGTTAAGCTTGCCTGCCTGCTTCAAGTCCCAATAGTTTCGGTTGGTATGATTAGCTGGCCTATCAGGGTAACCGTGAATCTGACAAGGTCGGTCCAATATCCTATCAAGGGTGGATGGTCCATCCTGGTTTGCCTTTAGTGGCTTCTTCCGTTGACCGGGCTTCGGATTGTGAAATCCGGCGTTCACCGATGTGTCGCGTATATTATTGCGACTTTTGTGTTCAGTTCGTCGTGGCTTGCTGTTGCCATCTCGGATTTCACAAGTGCCCGGGCCGCTGGCGTCGTTGCTTTTACGAGCAAGCCAGTTGTCTTCTCCCGCGCAGAAGTGGGTCATTTGAGTGGTAAGGGCTGCCATGTATTTGGGTCCTTCCTGGCCGAGGTGACGCGCTAGCCATTCATCTCGGACGCTATGTCTGAAGGCCACAAGGGCTTCTGCGTCAGGACAGTCCACAATTTGGTTCTTTTTGACTAAGAACTTGGTCCAGAGCTCCCTGGCTGACTCGCCGGGCTCCTAGATAATGTGACTTAAGTCATCGGCGTTTAATGGTCGGACATATGTTCCCTGGAAGTTGTCTTGAAAGGCGTGTTCCAAATCTTCCTAGTTGCCAATAGAATTTTCTGGCATACTGTTTAGCTAGTACCGAGCTGGCCCTTTAAGCTTGAGAGGTAGGTATTTAATGGCGTGGAGGTCGTCTCTAGGGGCCATGTGAATATGGAGGAGGTAATCCTCGATCCATACCGTGGGATCTGTTGTTCCATTGTATGATTCGATGTTAATGGGTTTAAACCTGTCTAGAAATTCGTGCTCCATTACTTCGTTAGTGAAGCAGAGAGGGTGTGCGGCTCCTCTATGTTGGGCCACACTATGAAGTACCTCTAGCGGGCTCCGTTTATGGTGCTCGGACCGGGCATGGGCGGCTTTATAGCGTCCGAATAGGCGACCGTCATCGTCAGTCGGGGTATATCGTCGTGATCTGTACATCGATCTTGTGTGTCCTGCTCTGCCCTCTGTGTCTTGGTTGATATCGCGGGTGTTCCCCCGAGCTGTTTTGTTTTGACGGCCGAATGGGTTGGTATGGTGCTCTGCTTGGTCTGGACCGAACTATGGTCGGCCCGCCGCATTGTTCGATGGTGGTATGGGTTCCATCGCCCTGCCATCGTATTGAGGGAGCCACCTATTCTTGGGGTGGCTTTTGACTGGGCTGCTAAGGCCGCATTCTTCGGCAGCCAAGACCTCGGTCCATCTATCATTGAGCAAATCTTGGCTTGCTTGAAGCTGCAACTGCTTCTTTCTTAGGCTCCTTGCAGTGGCTATAAGCCGGCGTTTAAAGCGCTACTGCTCGAGAGGTTCCTTGGGCACGATAAAATCCTTGTTGCCGAGGATCTCCTCTTCCTCGGAGAGTGGGAGATAATTGCTGTCCTCCGAGTCCCCATATGTGGTCTATTCATCAGAGCTGTCTTGCCCGCCTTCCTGTTCCTCCTGCTCAGATTCTACCTCAACGGGGTCTTTGTTGTCTGGAGTATCGTCTTTTCTGGTGCTGGAAGTGCTTTTTCTTGGGCGGTGTGACCTAGAGCGTTGGTGTCTGGGCTGTATACCAGGCGGTTTATTCTCGACCGGATCCTCCTTGTCATCGTCGAGAGCGCCGTAAGGTGTGTCTATCATACACACGTCATACCAGGAAGTGGTCATCCCGTGTTGAGCAGGTAGTAAGCTCTGGCCTTGCCCCTTATCGTCGTCAACACCGTCGATGTCTTCGGGGCGGGGGTCAGGCGTGTTGGTTAGGTCTTCAATAGTGGCTACGAAGTGGGCTGTTGGTGGGAAACAAAATTCTCCATCGTCCGCCGAAAGTTCGAACCGAACATAGTTCGGCGACAGGTCGTCTACCAGGGATAGGTTTTTTAGCGAGTTTAGTATGTCGCCCATGGGCGAGTGTTGGAAGACATCTGCGGCGCTGAACTTGAAGATCGATAACTGATCGAGTTCGGTATACGCGGGCTCGCAGGGTTCGGATTTCGACATCGGAGGCGACTCCGAGGTTCCGTTGATGGAGAAACCGTATGAAGTAGCCCCCGTGATGGGGTCGAGCTTCCCATCTTCAAGCGACTTGATTTGCTCTGGATTTAAGGCCGGAGCTGCTACAGGAGCTATCTCCTGGGTGCGGCCCGATGACAGGTTTAAGACATGTTCATCGAGGCGATGGGGAGCGGTTGCCGCGGTCTCGAATCCGTCGAAGATCAAATCTCCACGGATGTCCAAAATGTAATTCAAGCTTCCGAATCTGACCTGATGGCCAGGAGCGTAGCTGTCGATCTGCTCTAGATGGCCAAACGAGTTGGCCTGCAGTACGAAGCCACTGAATACAAAAATATGTCCGGGGAGGAAGGTTTCTCCCTGGAGAACGTCATTACTGATGATCGAAGGGGCCATCGAGCCTTCTGCCGACGGCACAGTGGAACTCTTAATGAAAGCACCAATGTCAGTGTCAAAACTGGCAGATCTCGGGTAGGGGGTCCCGAACTGTGCGTCTAGGATCGATGGTAACGGGAGACGGGGGACACGATGTTTACCCAGGTTCGGGCCCTCTCTATGGAGGTAATACCCTACTTCATGCTTGATTGATCTTAACGAATATGAGTATTACAAGAGTTGATCTACCATGAGATCGTAATGGCTAAACCCTAGAAGTCTAGCCTATGTGAATATGGTAATGAGTATGTGTGGTGTCCTTTCCGGACTATCCCCTTCGGTTTATATAGAAGCCGAGGGGATCTAGGGTTTACATGGAGTCGATTACATAAGAAGGATTCTTCGGTCGCCAAGCTTGCCTTCCACGCCAAGTAGAGTCCAATCCGGACACGAGTATGGTCTTCGATCTTCACAGCCCATCAGTCTGGCCCATGGATAACAGGTCAGATGCCCGAGGACCCCTAAGTCTAGGACTCCCTCAGTCATGCCGAAACACCACGTTATGATCGGGTGTGATAAGCTCTACGTTCACATACAACGGGTGCAAGCCAGTTTTGCACACGCAGAATACTCGGGTTAAACATGACGAGCCTAGCATATGCAGATATGGCCTTGGAACACTGAGACCGAAAGGTCGAGCGTGAATCATATAGTAGATATGATCAACATAGTGATATTCACCATTGAAAACTACTCCATCTCACGTGATGTTTGGACATGGTTTAGTTGATATGGATCACGTGATCACTTAGATGATTAGAGGGATGTCTATCTAAGTGGGAGTTCTTAAGTAATATGATTAATTGAACTTAAATTTATCATGAACTTAGTCCTGATAGTATTTGCATATCTATGTCGTAGATCAATTGCTCGCGTATAGCTTCCCCGTTTTATTTATGATATGTTCCTAGAGAAAACTATGTTGAAAGATGTTAGTAACAATGATGCGGACTAGCTCCGTGATATGAGGATTATCCTCATTGCTGCACAAAAGAATTATGTCCTTGATGCACTGCTAGGTGACGGACCTATTGCAGGAGCAGATGCAGACGTTATGAACATTTGGCAAGCTCGGTATGATGACTACTTGATAGTTTAGTGCGCCATGATTTACGGCTTAGAACCGGGACTTCAAAAAACGTTTTGAACGCCATGGAGCATATAAGATGTTCCAAGAGCTGAAATTGGTATTTCAGACTCATGCTCGAGTCAAAAGGTATGAGACATCTGACAAGTATTTTGCCTACAAGATGGAGGAGAATAGCTCAGCTAGTGAGCATGTGCTCAGGATGTGTGGGTACTACAATCACTTGAATCAAGTGGGAGTTAATCTTCCAGATAAGATAGTGATTGACAGAGTTCTCTAGTCACCATCACCAAGTTACTGGAACTTTGTGATAAACTATAATATGCAAGGGATAATGAAAATGATTCCCAAGCTCTTCGCGATGCTGAAATCGGCGAAGGTAGAAATCAGGAAAACCATGAAGTGTTGATGGTTGACAAGACCACTAGTTTCAAGTAAAAGGACAAGGGAAAGAAAGGGAACTTCAAGAAGAATGGCAAGCAAGTTTCCACTCCCATGAAGAAGCCCAAAGCTAGACCCAAGCCTAAATTTGAGTGCTTCTACTGCAAAGGAAATGGTCATTGGAGGCGGAACTGCCCCAAATTCCTGGCGGATAAGAAGGATGGCAAAGTGAAAAAAGTATATATGACATACATATTATTGACGTGTACTTTACTACTGTTCATAGTAGCCCCTGGGTATTTGATACTGGTTCAGTTGCTATGATTAGTAACTTGAAATAGGAATTACAAGGTTGCTATGACTAGTTGAGGGCGAGGTGACGATGTGTGTTGGAAGTGATTCCAAGGTTGATAAGATCACTATCGCATACTGCCTCTACCTTCGGGATTAGTATTGGAACTAAATAAATGTTATTTGGTGTTTGCGTTGAGCATAAATGTGATTGGATCATGTTTATTGTGATACAATTATTCATTTAAGTTAGAGAATAATTGTTGCTCTGTTTACATGAATAAAACCTTCTATGGTCTTACATCTAATGTAAATGGTCTATTGAATCTTGATCACAATGATACACATAATATTGATGCCAAAAGATGCAAAGTTAATAATGATAGTGCAACTTATTTGTGGCAGTGCCCTTTAGGTCATATTGGTGTAAAGCGCATGAAGAAACTCCATGCTAATGGACTTTTGGCATCACTTGATTATGAATCATTTGATGCTTGCGAACCATGCCTCATGGGCAAGATGACTAAGACTCCGTTTTCCAGAACAATGGAGCGAGCCACTGACTTATTGGAAATAATACATACCGATGTATGCGGTCTGATTAGTGTTGAGGCTCGCGGCGGGTATCGTTATTTTCTGACCTTCACAGATGATTTGAGAAAATATGAGTATATCTACTTAATGAAACACAAATTAGAAACGTTTGAAAAGTTCAAAGAATTTTAGAGTGAAGTAGAGAATCATCGTAACAAGAAAATAAAGTTTCTACGATCTGATCGCGGAGACGAAATATTTGAGTTACGAGTTTGGCCTTCAGTTGAAACAATGTCAAATAGTTTCACAACTCACGCCACCTGGAACACCACGGCGTAATGGTGTGTCTGAACGTCATAACCTTACTTTATTAGATATGGTGCGATCTATGATGTCTCTTACAGATTTACCACTATCGTTTTGGGGTTATGCATTAGAGACAGCAGCATTCACGCTAAATAGGGCACCATCTAAAAATATGTTGAGACGACTGTTGGTAATATGCCCTAGAGGCAATAATAAATTGATTATTATATTTCCTTGTTCATGATAATTGTCTATTATTCATGCTATAATTGTATTATCCGGAAATCGTAATACATGTGTGAATACATAGACCACAATGTGTCCCTAGTGAGCCTCTAGTTGACTAGCTCGTTGATCAACAGATAGTCATGGTTTCCTGGCTATGGACATGGGGATGTCATTGATAACGGGATCACATCATTAGGAGAATGATGTGATGGACAAGACCCAGTCCTAAGCTTAGCTCAAAGATCGTGTAGTTCGTTTGCTGTAGCTTTTCTGAATGTCAAGTATCATTTCCTTAGACCATGAGATTGTGCAACTCCCGGATACCGTAGGAGTACCTTGGGTGTGCCAAACGTCATAACGTAACTGGGTGACTATAAAGGTACATTACAGGTATCTCCGAAAAGTGTCTGTTGGGTTGGCACGAATCGAGACTGGGATTTGTCACTCCGTACGACGGAGAGGTATCTCTGGGCCCACTCGGTAATGCATCATCATAATGAGCTCAATGTGATCAAGTGGTTGATCGCGGGATCATGCATTATGGTACGAGTAAAGTGACTTGCCGGTAACGAGACTGAACAAGGTATTGGGATACCGACGATCGAGTCTCGGACAAGTAACGTACCGATTGACAAAGGGATTGAATACGGGATTGATTAAGTCCTCGACATCGTGGTTCATCCGATGAGATCATCGAGGAGCATGTGGGAGCCAACATGGGTATCCAGATCCCGCTGTTGGTTATTGACCGGAGAGGCGTCTCGGTCATGTCTGCGTGTCTCCCGAACCCGTAGGGTCTACACACTTAAGGTTCGGTGACGCTAGGGTTGTAGAGATATTAGTATGCAGTAACCCGAAAGTTGTTCGGAGTCCCGGATGAGATCTCGGACGTCACGAGGAGTTCCGAAATGGTACGGAGGTAAAGATTTATATATAGGAAGTCCAGTTTCGGCCAGCGGGAAGGTTTCGGGGTTTCCCGGTATTGTACCGGGACCACCGGAAGGGTCCCGGGGGTCCACCTATCCCGGAGGGCCCCATGGGCTGAAGTGGCGTGGGAACCAGCCCCTGATGGGCTGGTGCGCCCCACCCAAGGGCCCAAGGCGCCTAGGGTTGGAAACCCTAGGGGGCCGTTGCCCCCCGAGGGGGCATGCGCCTCCCTGGTTGGAAACCCTAAGGGGGCCGTTGCCCCCAGGGGCCGCCCCCCTTTAGATGGGATCTCCAAGGGGGCATGCGCCCCCCCTAGCCCCTATATATAGTGGAAGGGAGGGAGGGCAGCCACACCTTGCTCTTGGCGCCTCCCTCTCCCTCCGTAACACCTCTACTCCCGCTTGTGCTTGGCGAAGCCCTGCCGGGATCCTGCTGCATCCACCACCACGCCGACGTGCTGCTGGATCTTCATCAACCTCTCCTTCCCCCTTGCTGGATCAAGAAGGAGGAGACGTCTTCCCAACCATACGTGTGTTGAATGCGGAGGTGCTGTCCGTTCGGCACTTGGTCATCGGTGATTTGGATCACGGCGAGTACGACTCCATCATCCCTGTTCACTTGAACGCTTTCGCTCGCGATCTACAAGGGTATGTAGATGCACTCCTATTCCCCTCGTTGCTAGAATACTCCATAGATTGATCTTGGTGATGCGTAGAAATTTTTTAATTTCTTCTACGATCCCCAACAGTGGCATCATGAGCTAGGTCTATGCGTAGTTACTATGCACGAGTAGAACACAAAGTAGTTGTGGGCGTCGATATTGTCAATTTGCTTGCCGTTACTAGTCTTATCTTGATTCGGCGGCATCGTGGGATGAAGCGGACCGGACCAACCTTACACGTACGCTTACGTGAGACCGGTTCCACCGACTGACATGCACTAGTTGCATAAGGTGGCTGGCGGGTGTCTGTCTCTCCCACTTTAGTCAGATCGGATTCGATGAACGGGGTCCTTATGAAGGGTAAATAGAAATTGGCAATTCACATTGTGGTTTTGGCGTACGTAAGAAACGTTCTTGCTAGAAACCTATAGCAGCCACGTAAAAACTTGCAACAACAATTAGAGGACGTCTGACTTGTTTTTGCAGCAAGTGTTTTGTGATGTGATATGGCCAAAGGTTGTGATGAATGATGAATGATATATGTGATGTATGAGATTGATCATGTTCTTGTAATAGGAATCATGACTTGCATGCCGATGAGTATGACAACCGGCAGGAGCCATAGGAGTTGTCTTTATTTATTTATGACCTGCGTGTCAACATAAACGTCATGTAATTACTTTACTTTATTGCTAAAGCGTTAGCCATAGTAGTAGAAGTAATAGATGACGAGACAAATTCAAGAAGAAACGATGATGGAGATCATGATGATGGAGATCATGGTGTCATGCCGGTGACAACGATGATCATGGAGCCCCGAAGATGGAGATCAAAGGAGAAAATGATATTGGCCATATCATGTCACTATTTGATTGCATGTGATGTTTATCATGTTTTACATCTTATTTGCTTAGAACGACGGTAGCTTAAATAAGATGATCCCTCGTAATAATTTCAAGAAAGTGTTTCCCCTAACTGTGCACCGTGGCGAAGGTTCGTTGTTTCAAAGCACCACGTGATGATTGGGTGTGATAGATTCTAACGTTCAAATACAACGGGTGTAAGACAGATTTACACACGCAATACACTTAGGTTGACTTGACGAGCCTAGCATGTACAGACATGGCCTCAGAACACAGAAGACCGAAAGGTCAAGCATGAGTCGTATAGAAGATACGATCAACATGAAGATGTTCACCGATGTTAACTAGTCCGTCTCACGTGATGATCGGACACGGCCTAGTTAACACGGATCATGTTATACTTAGATTACTGGAGGGATGTCTATCTAAGTGGGAGTTCATTATATAATTTGATTAGATGAACTTAATTATCATGAACTTAGTCTAAAATCTTTACAATATGTCTTGTAGAGCAAATGGCCCACGTTGTCCTCAACTTCAACGCGTTCCTAGAGAAAACCAAGCTGAAAGACGATGGCAGCAACTATACGGACTGGGTCCGGAACCTGAGGATCATCCTCATAGCTGCCAAGAAAGATTATGTCCTAGAAGCACCGCTAGGTGACGCACCCGTCCCACAGAACCAAGACGTTATGAACGCTTGGCAGACACGTGCTAATGATTACTCCCTCGTTCAGTGTGGCATGATTTACAGCTTAGAACCGGGGCTCCAAAAGCGCTTTGAGAGACACGGAGCATATGAGATGTTCGAAGAGCTGAAAATGGTTTTTCAAGCTCATGCCCGGGTCGATAGATATGAAGTCTCCGACAAGTTCTTCAGCTGTAAGATGGAGGAAAATAGTTCTGTCAGTGAGCACATACTCAAAATGTCTGGGTTGCATAACCGCTTGACTCAGCTGGGAGTTAATCTCCCGGATGACGCGGTCATTGACAGAATCCTTCAGTCGCTTCCACCGAGCTACAAGAGCTTTGTGATGAACTTCAATATGCAGGGGATGGAAAAGACCATTCCTGAAGTATTTGCAATGCTGAAATTAGCAGAGGTAGAAGTCAAAAAGGAACATCAAGTGTTGATGGTGAATAAAACCACTAAGTATAAGAAAGGCAAGGGTAAGAAGAACTTCAAGAAGGACGGCAAGGGAGTTGCCGCGCCCGGTAAGCAAGCTGCCGGCAAGAAGCCAAAGAATGGACCCAAGCCCGAGACTGAGTGTTTTTATTGCAAGGGAAGAGGTCACTGGAAGCGGAACTGCCCCAAATACTTAGCGGACAAGAAGGCCGGCATCACGAAAGGTATATGTGATATACATGTAATTGATGTGTACCTTACCAGTACTCGTAGTAGCTCCTGGGCATTTGATACCGGTGCGGTTGCTCACATTTGTAACTCAAAGCAGGAGCTGCGGAATAAACGGAGACTGGCGAAGGACGAGGTGACGATGCGCGTCGGGAATGGTTCCAAGGTCGATGTGATCGCCGTCGGCACGCTACCTCTACATTTACCTACGGGATTAGTTTTAAACCTCAATAATTGTTATTTAGTACCAGCTTTGAGCATGAACATTGTATCAGGATCTCGTTTAATACGAGATGGCTACTCATTTAAATCCGAGAATAATGGTTATTCTATTTATATGAGAGATATGTTTTATGGTCATGCTCTGATGGTGAATGGTTTATTCTTAATGAATCTCGAGCGTAATGCTACACATATTCATAGTGTGAATACCAAAAGATGTAAGGTTGATAATGATAGTCCCACATACTTGTGGCACTGCCGCCTTGGCCACATAGGTGTCAAACGCATGAAGAAGCTCCATGCAGATGGACTTTTAGAGTCTCTTGATTACGAATCATTTGACACGTGCGAACCATGCCTAATGGGTAAGATGACCAAGACTCCGTTCTCAGGAACAATGGAGCGAGCAACCAACTTATTGGAAATCATACATACTGATGTGTGTGGTCCAATGAGTGTTGAGGCTCGCGGTGGCTATCGTTATGTTCTCACTCTCGGTGATGACTTGAGTAGATATGGGTATGTCTACTTAATGAAACACAAGTATGAGACCTTCGAAAAGTTCAAGGAATTTCAGAGTGAGGTTGAGAATCAACGTGACAGAAAAATAAAGTTCTTACGATCAGATCGTGGGGGAGAATATTTAAGTCATGAATTTGGCACACACTTAGGAAATGTGGAATCGTTTCACAACTCATGCCGCCTGGAACACCTCAGCGTAATGGTGTGTCCGAACGTCGTAATCGCACTCTATTGGATATGGTGCGATCTATGATGTCTCTTACCGATCTACCGCTCTCATTTTGGGGCTATGCTTTAGAGACTGCCGCATTCACTTTAAATAGGGCTCCGTCGAAATCTGTTGAGACGACACCGTATGAATTATGGTTTGGGAAGAAACCTAAGCTGTCATTTCTAAAAGTTTGGGGATGCGATGCTTATGTCAAGAAACTTCAACCTGAAAAGCTCGAACCCAAGTCGGAAAAATGCGTCTTCATAGGATACCCTAAGGAAACCATTGGGTATACCTTCTACCTCAGATCCGAAGGCAAGATCTTCGTTGCCAAGAATGGATCCTTTCTAGAGAAGGAGTTTCTCTCGAAAGAAGTAAGTGGGAGGAAAGTAGAGCTTGATGAAGTAATGCCTCTTGAAGCAGAGAGTAGCGCAGCTCAGGAAAATGTTCCTATGGTGCCTGCACCGATTAGAGAGGAAGTTAATGATGATGATCAAGATACTTCGGATCAAGCTCCTACTGAACTTCGTAGGTCCACAAGGACACGTTTCGCACCAGAGTGGTACGGCAACCCTGTCTTGGAAATCATGTTGTTAGACAACGGTGAACCGTCGAACTATGAAGAAGTGATGGCGGGCCCAGATTCCGACAAATGGCTAGAAGCCATGAAATCCGAGATAGAATCCATGTATGAAAACAAAGTATGGACTTTAACTGACTTGCCCGAAGATCGGCGAGCCATAGAAAATAAATGGATCTTTAAGAAGAAGACAGACGCGGATGGTAATGTGACCATCTATAAGGCTCGACTTGTCGCTAAGGGTTATCGACAAGTTCAAGGGGTTGACTACGATGAGACTTTCTCACTCGTAGCGAAGCTGAAGTCCGTCCGAATCATGTTAGCAATTGCCGCATTCTATGATTATGAGATATGGCAAATGGACGTCAAAACGGCATTCCTTAACGGCTTTTCTTAAGGAAGAATTGTATATGATGCAGCCGGAAGGTTTTGTCGATCCTAAGAATGCTAACAAGGTGTGCAAGCTCCAACGCTCAATCTATGGGCTGGTGCAAGCATCTCGGAGTTGGAACATTCGCTTTGATGATATGATCAAAGCGTTTGGGTTTATGCAGACTTATGGAGAAGCCTGCGTTTACTAGAAAGTGAGTGGGAGCTCTGTAGCATTTTTCATATTATATGTGGATGACATACTGTTGATGGGAAATGATATAGAATAAGTGTTTTTCAATGAAGGACCTTGGAGAAGCTGCTTATATATTAGGCATCAAGATCTATAGAGATAGATCGAGACGCCTGCAAAGTACGTACCTTGACAAGATATTGAAGAAGTTCAATATGGATCAGTCCAAGAAGGGGTTCTTGCCTGTATTGCAAGGTGTGCGATTGAGCACGGCTCAATGCCCGACCACGGCAGAAGATATAGAAGAGATGAGTGTCATCCCCTATGCCTCAGCCATAGGGTCTATTATGTATGCCATGCTGTGTACCAGACCTGATGTAAACCTTGCCGTAAGTTTGGTAGGTAGGTACCAAAGTAATCCCGGCAAGGAACACTGGACAGCGGTCAAAAACATCCTGAAGTACCTGAAAAGGACCAAGGATATATTTCTCGTTTATGGAGGTGGCGAAGAGCTCGTCGTAAAGGGTTACGTCGATGCTAGCTTCGACACAGATCTGGATGACTCTAAGTCACAAACCGGATACATGTATATTTTGAATGGTGGGGCAGTAAGCTGGTGCAGTTGCAAGAAAAGCGTCGTGGCGGGATCTACATGTGAAGCAGAATACATGGCAGCCTCGGAGGAAGCACAAGAAGCAATCTGGGTGAAGGAGTTCATCATCGACCTAGGAGTCATACCCAATGCGTCGGGGCCGATGACTCTCTTCTGTGACAACACTGGAGCTATTGCCCTTGCCAAGGAGCCCAGGTTTCACAGGAAGACCGGGCATATCAAGCGTCGCTTCAACTCCATTCGTGAAAGTGTTCAAAATGGAGACATAGAAATTTGTAAAGTACATACGGACCTGAATGTAGTAGATCCGTTGACTAAACCTCTCCCTAGAGCAAAACATGATCAACACCAGAATTCCATGGGTGTTCGATTCATCACAATGTAACTAGATGATTGACTCTAGTGCAAGTGGGAGACTGTTGGAAATATGCCCTAGAGGCAATAATAAAATGATTATTATATTTCCTTGTTCATGATAATTGTCTATTATTCATGCTATAATTGTATTATCCGGAAATCGTAATACTTGTGTGAATACATAGACCACAATGTGTCCCTAGTGAGCCTCCAGTTGACTAGCTCGTTGATTAACAGATAGTCATGGTTTCCTGGCTATGGACATGGGGATGTCATTGATAACGGGATCACATCATTAGGAGAATGATGTGATGGAGAAGACCCAATCCTAAGCTTAGCTCAAAGATCGTGTAGTTCGTTTGCTGTAGCTTTTCTGAATGTCAAGTATCATTTCCTTAGACCATGAGATTGTGCAACTCCCGGATACCATAGGAGTACCTTGGGTGTGCCAAACGTCACAACGTAACTGGGTGACTATAAAGGTACATTACAGGTATCTCCGAAAAGTGTCTGTTGGGTTGGCACGAATCGAGACTGGGATTTGTCACTCCGTATGACGGAGAGGTATCTCTGGGCCCACTCGGTAATGCATCATCATAATGAGCTCAATGTGATCAAGTGGTTGATCGCGGGATCATGCATTATGGGACGAGTAAAGTGACTTGCCGGTAACGAGACTGAAAAAGGTATTGGGATACCGACGATCGAGTCTCGGACAAGTAACGTACCGATTGACAAAGGGAATTGAATATGGGATTGATTAAGTCCTCGACATCGTGGTTCATCCGAGGAGATCATCGAGGAGCATGTGGGAGCCAACATGGGTATCCAGATCCCGCTGTTGGTTATTGACCGGAGAGGCGTCTCGGTCATGTCTGCGTGTCTCCCGAACCCGTAGGGTCTACACACTTAAGGTTCGGTCATGCTAGGGTTGTAGAGATATTAGTATGCAGTAACCCGAAAGTTGTTCGGAGTCCCGGATGAGATCATGGACGTCATGAGGAGTTCCGGAATGGTACGGAGGTAAAGATTTATATATAGGAAGTCCAGTTTCCGCCAGCGGGAAGGTTTCGGGGTTTCCCGGTATTGTACCGAGACCACCGGAAGGGTCCCGGGGGTCCACCAGATGGGGCCACCTATCCCGGAGGGCCCCATGGGCTGAAGTGGCGTGGGAACCAGCCCCTGATGGGCTGGTGCGCCCCACCCAAGGGCCCAAGGCGCCTAGGGTTGGAAACCCTAGGGGGCCGTTGCCCCCCGAGGGGGCATGCGCCTCCCAGGTTGGAAACCCTAAGGGGGCCGTTGCCCCCAGGGGCCACCCCCCCCCTTTTAGATGGGATCTCCAAGGGGGCATGTGCCCCCCTAGCCCCTATATATAGTGGAAGGGAGGGAGGGCAGACGCACCTTGCTCTTGGCGCCTCCCTCTCCCTCCGTAACACCTCTCCTCCCCGCTTGTGCTTGGCGAAGCCCTGCCGGGATCCTATTGCATCCACCACCACGCCGTCATGCTGCTGGATCTTCATCAACCTATCCTTCCCCCTTGCTGGATCAAGAAGGAGGAGACGTCTTCCCAACCGTACGTGTGTTGAACGCGGAGGTGCTGTCCGTTCGGCACTTGGTCATCGGTGATTTGGATCACGGCGAGTACGACTCCATCATCCCCGTTCACTTGAACGCTTCCGCTCGCGATCTAGAAGGGTATGTAGATGCACTCCTATTCCCCTCGTTGCTAGAATACTCCATAGATTGATCTTGGTGATGCGTAGAAATTTTTTAATTTCTGCTACGATCCCCAACAACGACACCGTATGAACTATGGTTTATCAAGAAACATAAGCTGTCGTTTCTTAAAGTTTGGGGTCACGATGCTTATGTGAAAAAGTTTCAGCCTGATAAGCTCAAACCCAAATCGGAGAAGTGCGTCTTCATAGGATACCCAAAAGAAACTGCTGGGTAGACCTTCTATCACAGATCCGAAGGCAAGATCTTTGTTGCTAAGAGTGGATCGTTTCTAGAGAAGGAGTTTCTCGCGAAATATGTGAGTGGTAGGAAAGTAGAACTTGATGAGGTAGTTGTACCTTCTCTCGAATTGGAAAATGGTTCATCACAGAAATAAGTTCCAGTGATACCTACACCAATTAGTGAGGAAGCTAATAATGATGATCATGAAACTTCAGATCAAGTTACTACCGAACCTCGTAGGTCAACAAGAGTATAGTCCGCACCAGAGTGGTACGGTAATCCTTTCTGGAAGTCATGTTACTAGACCATGACGAACCTATGAACTATGAGGAAACGATGATGAGCCCAGATTCCGCGAAATGGATTGAGGCCATGAAATCTGAGATGGGATCCATGTATGAGAACAAAGTGTGGACGTTGGTTGACTTGCCCGATGATCGGCAAGCCATAGAGAATAAATGGATCTTCAAGAAGAAGACTGACGCTGACGGTAATGTTACTGTCTACAAAGCTCGACTTGTTGCGAAAGGTTTTCGACAAGTTCAAGGAGTTGACTACGATGAGACCTTCTCACCCGTAGTGATGCTTAAGTCCGTCCAAATCATGTTAGCAATTGCCGCATTTTATGATTATGAAATTTGGCAAATGGATGTCAAAACTGCATTCCTTAATGGATATCTTAAAGAAGAGTTGTATATGATGCAACCAGAAGGTTTTGTCAATCCGGTAGGTGCTAACAAAGTGTGTAAGCTCCAGTGATCCATTTATGGACTGGTGCAAGCATCTCGGAGTTGGAATGTACGCTTTGATAGTGTGATCAAAGTATATGGTTTTACACAGACTTTTGCATAAGCATGTATTTACAAGAAAGTGAGTGGGAGCACTACAGCCTTTCTGATAAGTATATGTGAATGACATATTGTTGATCGGAAATGATGTAGAATTTTCTGGAAAGCATAAAGTAGAATTTGAAAGTAGTTTTTCAAAGAAAGAATTACCTGTAAAGCTACTTACATATTTGGCATCCAGATATATAAAGATAGATCAAGACGCTTGATAAGACTTACGATGAGTACATACCTTGATAAGATTTTGAAGGAGTTCAAAATGGAACAATCAAAGAAGGAGTTCTTGCCTGATTTGTAAGGTGTGAAATTGAGTAAAGACTCAAAACCCGACCACGGTAGAAAATAGAAAGAGAATGAAAAGTCATTCCCTATGCGTCAATCATAGGTTCTATAAAGTATGCTATGCTGTGTACAAAACCTATTGTATACCTTAGCATGATTTTGGCAAGGGAGTACAATAGTGATCTAGGAGTAGATCACTCAACAGCGGTCAAAATTATCATTAGATGATTAAGGAAATATTTCTCGGTTATGGAGGTGATAAAAGAGTTCATTGTAAAGAGTTACGTCGATGCAAGCTTTTTACACCAATCTAGATGACTCTACGTCTCGATCTAGGTACATATTCAAAGCGAGAGCAATTAGCTAGAGTAGCTCTGGGCAGAGTATTGTAGACATAGAAATTTGCAAAATACATATGGATCTGAATGTTGCAGAACCGTAGACTAAACTTCTCTCACAAGCAAAACATGATCACTGTTTGGGTGTTAATCACATAGCGATGTGAACTAGATGATTGACTCTACTAAACCCTTTGGGTATTAGTCACATGAAGATGTGAACTAATGACATAAAGATATGAACTATTGGTGTTAAATCACATGGCGATGTGAACTAGATTTTTGACTCTAGTGCAAGTGGGAGACTAAAGGAAATATGCCCTAGAGGCAATAATAAAGTTGTTATTTATATTTCCTTATATCATGATAAATGTTTATTGTTCATGCTAGAATTGTATTAACCAGAAATTTAGTACATGTGTGAATACATAGACAAACAGAGTGTCCCTAGTATGCCTCTACTTGACTATCTCGTTAATCAAAGATGGTTAAGTTTCCTAGCCAAAGACATGTGTTGTCATTTGATGAACGGGATCACATCATTAGAGAATGATGTGATGGACTAGACCCATCTGTTAGCTTAGCACTATGATCGTTTAGTTTATTGTTATTGCTTTCGTCATGACTTAAACACTACTAGGAAAAGGGCTATAGATAGGATTGACACTAATGGCGCACCAGGGAAGTAGTGTGCCACTACTATATACTAATGGCGCACCAGTTGGTGATGCGCCATTAGTGTGGAAGACACTAATGGCGCACCAGAAAATAGGTGCGCCACTAGTGATAATTTGTTTTTTTCATTTTTACATACATACTAATGGCGCATCCTACCGAAGTGCGCCATTACTAGTTCTAACTAGTAATGGCGCACCAGACAGGGAGTGCGCCAGTACTGAAATTTTTTTTATTCTTTTTTTTGCAAAACTACTAATGGCGCACCGCCTCACAGTGCGCCATTACTAGTTTAAACTACTAATGGCGCATCCTGTAAAAGTGCGCCATTAGTATATATATATATATATATATTTTTACTTTTGTGCAAAATTACTAATGGCGCACCACCTGCAGGTGCGCCATTAGTAACCAGGGTTACTAATGGCGCATTTGCAGGTGGTGGTTACTAATGGCGCATTTGCAGGTGGTGCGCCATTAGTAACCTGGGACCCCAACAAGATATTTTGGACAGCCACACCTACCCACTCACTTTCCCCACTTCATTCCCTCCACCTCCTTCTCCAAGCTTTCGGCTGCCTCCTCCTCCTCACCTCATTTCCACCATAGATTCATCAAAATTAAGTGGTGAAATTACCTTTTTTTTATAAGTAAGTAAGGGAAAGCTATCTGCATGATGTAGATCTACTTTTTTTCTCCCTAGCTCGCTCCAACAACGTGCACATGCACTTTTTGTGGCCTAGCTAGATCTATGTATGTTTGTGGTGTTGCATGTGTTTGTGGTGTTGCATATATGTTTGTGTTTGCAGGTACTGGTATTTGAAATGCGATAGTTGCCAATATTTTGCCAGAATGTTGATTCATTTCCGTTTCGGCGAGAATTTTGGCACTATGCATTCTTTTTGGTCCTATTTTTAGGGAAGGTCATGCCAAAAATTTTCTTGGTTCTAAAATATCGTTTTGCTCTACCCCGCAGGCGACCATGGTCCGCACGATGACCGAAGGCATCGTGAATAGGTTTTTGAGCTCCGCGAAGGCCGGGATGCTTCAAAAGAACGAGACGGAGATAAGATGTCCGTGTCGAAGATGCAAGCTGAAGAGCCTTATTGCGGACCCGGATTCCGGGCAGGTGCAGGACCACCTGCTCTTGTGTGGTTTCATGGATGGCTATCGGTGGCAAGGTGATGGAGATGACTATGAAGTCGTCCATGGGAGACGGGCAAGAAATGAGTAAGGGTAACAAGACAAGTACCACCGCGGCGAGGGTGGGCGAGAAGACGAAGAATCTCCAGGACATGATCACGATGGTGATGCTATACACAGTCATCATGTAGAAGATGTCGTACATGATGATGAGGAAGATCAAGACAAAGGGCATGATCATGAAGATGAAGATGCCGGAGTAGACGACGATGGAGGCTGGGTGCAGGACCCTCATATTCAAGAGCTGCTTCTCAAGCAGACGGATAACGCAAGAGCTGCCGCCCGAGAGAAAGCCAAGCTGGATCAACTGGAGATAGACGCGGTTACTCCATTGTATGAAGGATGCAGGCCCGAGGATACCCGCCTGAAAGTAACGCTCATGGCTCTGGAGATGAAGGTAAAACACAAAATGACCGATGCATGCTTCGACGAGAACATGTCATTCTGGCACGAACGTCTTCCCAAGGGGAACAAGTGCCCGACCAGTTTCGAGGAGGCGAAGAAAATCGTGTGTCCTCTGGATTTACCGCACGTGAAATACCATGTGTGCATGAACAATTGCATCATTTATTGGGACGAGCACGCGGAGTCTACCATATGTCCGATGTGCGGCGTCACTCGATACAAGAAGAGGAAGAAAGCTCCTCGAAAATCGGTGTGGTACTTTCCGATCACTCCTCGTCTGCAGCGGTATTTCGTGGACCCTAAGGTAGCAAAGCTCCTGCGTTGGCACGCGGATAGGGAGGAGAAGAAGCGGGAAGATGACGGAAATGATCCAGAGATAAATAAAAAAGACAAGATGCTGAGTCACCCTAAGGATGCGAGCCAGTGGCAAGCGTTGAACTTCGAATACCCAGAATTTGGGAAGGATCCAAGGAACATCGTGCTGGGCGTGAGCACCAATGGAGTCAATCCATTTGGCAGCCAGAGAAGCACACATAGCACCTGGCATGTGTTTGTGTGGATGTACTACCTTCCCCCCTGGTTGTGCATGAAGAGGAAGTACATTCACATGAGTATGCTAATTGAAGGGCCGAAACAACCAGGGAACGACATCAATCTGTATATGGGGCTGCTGAAAGAGGAGCTAGACACGCTGTGGAAAACGCCAGCCAATACGTGGGACGCCGCAGAGAAAGAATATTTCCCTATGAGAGCCACACTGCTCACGACGGTGCACGACTATCTCGGTTACGGATATCTCGCGGGGCAGGTAGTCCACGGATTTTCTGGATGCGTAAGGTGCATGGATGACACAACGTATCGCCAGCTAGATAGAGATCCCGGGTCTTCGAAAACCGTGTTCATGGGACATCGAAGGTGGCTTCGCGATGATGACCCGTGGAGGAAACGCAAGGATCTGTTCGATGGTGAAACCGAACCCCGAAAACGCCCGCGTACGAGGAGCGGCGAGGAAATAGACGAGCTATTGAAAAATTGGAAAGATTGCCCACTGCCGGGAAAGAAGCAAAAGGCGCCAGAGCCGGGAAAGAAGCGAAAGGCGCCAGAGCCGCTGCTGAAGGTATGGAAAACGAGGTCTGTTTTCTGGAACTTACCATACTGGAAGATCCACCGTGTGCCTCACAGCCTTGATGCCATGCATATCACGAAGAACGTGTGCGAGAGTCTGCTTGGTACCCTGCTCAACATGCCAGAGAGGACCAAAGATGGGCCGAAAGCAAGGGAAGACTTGAAATCAATGGGCATCAGGCAGGAGCTTCACGCTAATGATGATGATGATGATGATGATGATGATGAGGCGAAGCAGGACACAGAAACTCGTCGCAAAGGCAAAAAGGCCAAGAAGACCGGAAGTGACTACCCTCCCGCGTGCTTCACTCTAAGTCAAGAGGAGATCAAGCAGTTTTTCACCTGCCTCGTAGGAGTAAAATCCTTACGGTTACGCGGGGAAGATAAGCAGATACCTAGACCCAGCGAAGCAGAAGTTCAGCGGGATGATGTCTCACGACTGTCACATGCTGATGATGTAGATACTTCCAGTTGCAATCCGTGGGATCATGGATGCGCACGTCCGTGAAACGCTATTTGGCCTATGCAACTTTTTCGACGTCATCTCTCGGAAGTCAATTGGCGTGAGGCAACTCAGAAGGCTACAGGAAGAGATCGTGGTGATACTATGCGAGCTTGAGATGTACTTCCCGCCCGCATTCTTCGACGTTATGGTGCATCTGCTGGTCCATATCGTGGAGGATATCATCCAACTCGGGCCGACGTTCCTGCACAGCATGATGCCGTTCGAAAGGATGAATGGTGTCATCAAAGGATACGTTCGCAACATGTCACGTCCAAAGGGAAGTATAGCCAGGGGCTTTCTGACCGAAGAGTGCATCTCCTACTGCACGAATTATCTAGGCATCGAGAACCCCGTTGGTCTGCCCGTCAACAGGCACCTCGGCAGGCTCGCTGGATGGGGTCACCGTGAGGGTCGCCGCGAAATGCATGTCGACTTCGAGGGTCGACTCGCCGACTTTGAAAGAGCAAACCTAGTCGCGCTACAACACATAGACGTGGTCGATCCTTGGGTGGTAGAGCACAAAACCTTTATTGAGAAGACGTACAATGACCGAGGCCAACAGAGGACGGACGGAGATATAATCAAAGAGCACAACTCATGTTTCATGCGTTGGTTCAAGCAGAAGCTTCTGCCGTACCCTTTACATGAGGATTATTCCGCAGAAGAACAACTCATATTCGCCTCGTCACAGGGTGCCGAGCACAATCTGATGACCTATGAGGCGTACGATATCAACGGCTACACATTCTACACCGAGAACAAGGACATGAAGAGCAATGGTTATCAGAACTCCGGGGTAACGATGGAATCCTACACCGGTAACGACAAGGACAGATACTACGGAAGGATCGAGGAGATCTGGGAGCTGAGCTACGCTGGAGAGAAGGTCCCCATGTTCTGTGTCAGATGGGCCAAGAGCATCCTAAAAGAAGACCGGTATTTCACCACCACGGTTATACCCGAAGCCAAATCCAAGATCGCGAGCGAAAACGTCACCGCGAAAAATGAGCCATGGGTACTGGCTTCCCAAGTGGACCGATGCTTCTTCATTACCGACCCGTCAAAGCCCAGTCGTGTTGTCGTGAGGAGAGGTAAAAGGAAGATCATCGGAATGGATGGAGTAGCCAATGAGCAAGACTTCGACAAGTACGGCGACCCGAAGATCGAACATGACGACGACGATGAAGTAGCAGCACACACCACAAGAAGAAGCAGGACCACCCTACCTAAAGGACGTCCGTTCCACAAAAGAACTCCATTTGCGAAAAAGAAGGGCAAGAAGATTGTGAACAGATAGCTAGCTAAGATCGATTGTATTTAAATCGTAGTCTTCATTTCTCGATTGTATTTCATGGGCACTTTTTGATATCATGAATATTTTTAAATTTCACGGGCACTTTTTGAAATCATGAGGACACTCGATCTCGGTCCCCCTCCACCGCCGCCGACGAGCACCCGGCCCCCCGCACCCTCCCCCGCTCCACCGCCGCCAACGGGCACCCCCCGCACCCTCCCCCGCTCCACTGCCGCCGCCGATGATATTTTCAAGTAACAAATTTGAACATATTTTTTAAAAAATTATTACTGTTTTTATAAAAATATATTACTGTTATGATTTAAACAAGTTTGAACATATTTAAACACAAATAAATATCAAACAGCATTTAAAATGCAAAAAAAAAATTGCAGAGCCAGGGAATCGAACCCAGGACCTCCTGGTGTGTGTGCTGCGTGCTAACCAGTCAGGCTAGTGGGCGGGTTCTGATGTGGATTGGGTTAGGTGCAATATAACCTGTGCTCGAACTGTAATAAAAAAACATTCTAATGGCGCACCGCTGCGGGGTGCGCCATTGCTATCTAAAAAAAGATTTCTAATGGCGCACCGAGGTGTGGTGCGCCATTAGTAAGCTTCCCCCTAGCTATCCTCCCTCTCCCTTGCCAGATCCCCTTCGACCCTCTCTCCCTTGCCACCAGATCCACCCGCGCGCTGCCCCGACCCACGATGTCGTCGCCCCGACCCTCACCGGACTCCACCCCCGCCGCCCCCGCACCCCCGCGCCCCCACCCCCGCCGCCCCGACCCTCGCCGGACTCCTCCTTGCCGTCGGCGCCGAGCAGCGACGCAGCACCGTACGCCCCCCAACCCTCCTCCTCCCCTTGCCCCTCCTCCTCCTCCCCTTGCCCCCCGCGTGCGCAGCTGAAGGCCCCTTCTCTGTCTCGCAGGGCAAGGTCTCCGGCGCCTCTACGACACCGACGCCTCCACCGTCGACGGTGTCTGCGCCTTCTTCCACCTCCGGCCACCGCGGCCTCACCGTCTGTGGAGGTATCTGCTCCTAAGATCTCTGCGTCCCGCTCCCCTTAGCCCTCCCGGTTCTTCTCCACTAAGGTGCGTTTCTCCATGCCCCTGTCTCCGCTGTTCCAGGGCTTAATAGATCTCCTATGATATATGACTTGTTTATGAAGATTTTGATGTGTTATGCCTTGTTCTTGTCTGTACATTTGCGCCCTTCCAGGGCTTAACTTGCTTATGAATACATCTCCCATTGATTTTGATGTAGTTTTAGAGTGGCTAGTATGTATGTAGTGGAGCTAGCAGTAGCAGCTGCTTCTACGGCACCTTCTTTGCTGTTCAGCTGTGTCAAACAAAATTCCAATGGCCAACTCATATGCCCTGCAATTTGCTCATGATTATTATTTATCTCACATCACCTTCTCCTCTTTGCTTGCCATGCACTCCCAGCTCCGTAATCGCGACCGTGTAATAGTCCATGGGTGATACAACATGCTCAAATTCAGTAATTAATCAGTATATATATACCATAAGAGAAGTCTCAAAGATTGGGACTATCTTGCCTTATGTTTCAAACTTTGAACTATATACATGACTTCTATTTTATTTTTGAAATTCACAGAGTTAGGACTATCGTGTGGATGATGCTAAACAGAGATAGGAGTAGTAGTGGTGGCCATCTAGTTGGACTACTACTGCTAGGACTTGCTCCAGATTTTAGGATTTCTTTTCTTTTAGGATTTATTTTCTTCTAGGACTAGGTGTTTATTATTTTTCTGTTGTGATTGTTTTTTGAGCTCTTTCTTTTTCATTTCCTACTATCCTTATCCTAATTATCTTAAATTGTTATGATGTGTGTAACAGGATTAGATCTTGGATTTGCTAGTGGACTTTGGGAGTTTCTTAGCCAGCTTGGTGACTCCATAATTTTCACTATTTCAGCAAGTCTTTTGTAAGCATTAAACTTTCAGCACTACATTTCTATCTTATGTGTACATCTGTTTGCTTCCAATTGCTATATATGTATTGTTGTTACTAAAAATGATGAAGCTCCTGTCAATTACTATACATATATATGTGTATCATGATCCTCCTTTCCTGAAGTAGTATAACTAGGATATAAAGCACATTGAACTAACAATCTTGTATGGTGCCTAAACTACAATGATTCAGGAACATCAGATGACATAGCATGTGGATATTGACATAGGATGAGTAGATTAATAAGTGAGCCAAAAGTGATGGACAAACCTCATGCTAGGAATTCTCGAGGGTTGCAGTACATGGAATGCATTTGCAAATGCAGCCAAAACCTGATATATATATACCCAAAAAAATTGTATAGAAATATGCTGAATTTTCTTCTCTCATTGTTGCTCAAAGAAATTTAGCAAAAAAATGGGGTCCTGGGAGACGCCGCTGCTGCTTGAGGCCCTTGAGAGGCCCTTCGTGTCTTGATGATTTTGCAGGTACCCCGAGAGGCCCTTGAGTTTGCCAGAATATCAATTAACTTCCGTTCCGGCAAATTCGGGTACTCCATATGTCCAATTTTCAGCAAAGGTCATGCTGAAATTTTCCGTGAATTTTAGCATGACTTTGCTAAAAATCGGACATATGAGGTACTTGCTACTAATGCATGGTCCGGGGTATCTTAGTACTTAATTAAGTAGGATCAACTGCCCCTTTATTCTTGCTGCATTAAACCATAGGTGGCAATAGAGCGAAGTGATTAGGCCCAACTTAGAAATTCTCCTCAGCATCGATAAACCCTAGATGATAAACCCAACATAGGTGGCAATAGAGCCAACTGATTAGTGCCAAGTGATTAGGCCCAACCTAGGGTGCCTCGGCATCGATAAACCCTAAATGATGAAAACTTAGCATTTAGGGTGCCTCGGCGTCGACAAACCCTAAATGATGAAACCTTGGCTTTTAGGGTGCCTCGGTGTCGATGAGAACCTAAATGATGTACGCTTAGGCTTTTAGGGTGCCTCGGCGTCGACAAACCCTAAATGATAAAAGCTTAGCTTTTAGGATGCCTCGGTGTCGACAAACCCTAAATGATGAGACCATGATCTTGTTCCTTGACAATAACCAACTTTTTGACCAAATTTTTTTCCTATTTAGAGCGAAACATGGCCCACAACGATGAGGCCGGCGGTTCAGGCGGCAAGCAATTCTGGGAGCTGTCCGAGGAGTTGGAGGAAGAACCTCACCGCTATGAGGACGCCGCAGAAGACACCGATCCTGACTACACAACCCCTAGTGGCGTCAGGGATGACACCACTGATGATGGCACCGCGGATGCCACCACTGATGATGGCGGCGCACGCATAGATGGCAGCCAACCGAAGAGGCAACGGAAGGACCGGCGCCCGAACGTGCTCGGAACTGTCAGGGAGGAATTTACTGAAGTGAACTCCGACGGGCATCCGACGGCGCCCAAACACATAGTCAAGGGGTACTCGATTCAGCTCGGGTGCATTCTCTGGAGCACCGCCTCGATCAACACCGAGAACCTAGGCATAAGGACCGAGGGAATTTGCGCAGCCTCCTCTTCACGAAGCTGCACGAACGATACAAGTTCCCCGCTGAGTTCGCAAACACACGCCTCTCGGGTAATAAAGTGAACGGTGCCGCCCTCACGACGATGAGCACGGCCCTGTCTACTTGGAAAAGCACGGTGAAGGCAATGATTGACAAAGGTGATAGTTATGAGAAGATCAAGGCGAAATATCCTTTGATGAGCGAAGATGACTACAAGGAGTTCAAGATCAAGTGCAAGAGCTCCGCAACCTCCAAATCAAGTCAGTGGGGGAAAGAAATGCGGCAGTTGAACATAGGGGTCCACCAACTCGGTCCCGGCGGTTACAGAGTGGCGGAGCCTGTATGGGACAAGGAGGACGCGGAGCGTGCCGAGCAAGGCCTACCGCCCCGCTTCGAGAAATACAGTGACAAGCAGACCAGGAACTTTCTCAGGGCCCGGTACAAGGAGGACCCGGTAACAAAGGAGCTTACCACGGATCCGAAGACCAAGGATCTTGAGCTTGTTCTGGTAAGGAATACACCCCCGCGTAATTAGCTCCATATGGTTGCATTCTAATTAATCCCCAATATTTCTAAATGGTTCACGTTCCTTCCGCGGGACAAAGAAAGCAGTAGCGCGGGGTCGTCTCAGAGCTCCCCTTTTGACACCTCTTTGAATAGGGTATTGAACATATTGAAAAACAGGGATAAGCTCAATAAGCCGACGTCAGCTGGTCATATGACCGGCAAAGGCTTGTCCACAAAATGGTCGTCATACTATGGCGCTGGTGGGCGAAAGGAGAAAAAGATCAGCTAGGAAAGCTAGTCACATGAGGTTGAAGCACTCAAGGCGCAAGTGGCGCGGATTCCGGAGATGGTCCAAGAGAAAGTGCAACAACAAATGGGATCGACGCTTACCGGCATTCTGCCTACCTTGATTCATGGGATAACGACGTGGATTGCGGGTGGCCAACAGGGGCCGCCCCCGATTCCCAGCTTCATGGCCAGCAACTCACACAACGCGCAGGCGGCGCCATTGGCGTCTCCGGCGGCGGCGGTATTGGTGTCTACGGCGGTGGTGCCATTGGTGTCTCCGGTGGTGGCGGTATTGGTGTCTCCGACGCCGGCATTGGAGCTTAATGCACCCGGGTGTACGCCGGCCGGCACCTCGCCAGCAAGCGGCCCCTCCGTCAGTTGCACGCCCGCCGTTGGCGGTGCCTCGACATTAGCCGAGCTCGACGGCATCACGGTAACTAAGCCTCTCGGCCGAGGACTTCATCTCCTTGCCTTTGACTGGGCATCCCTGACGCGCTACATGTTTTCGCAGGGCGCCGCCAACGTTCCTTGCACTCTCCTGCACTTCGTGGGCGGCGAGTTGGTCGATGTCGCCAAGGGCAGAATCATTCAACCGGGCAACCCCGTGTTCCACGGTAATCTGATGCCACCCACAATGTATAGGGTTGAAGTGGTTCGGGTGCTGCCAGGCTGCGACGAGCTGTTACCTCCGATTCGACCCGCTGAGGCCGACGAAGAAGATGAGATGACCCTCAGCGCCTGCATAAGCTGGCCCCTGCTTTGGCCGAAGAGCCAGATTCATTTGGGGGCGGGGGACACCACCCCACAGACAAGACCGCCAGTCGTGCCGGCGCCAAGCCATGGCAAGAACGCCGCAACGCTACCAGACATGCCGGACATCCCTATGGCACAGGATCCGGACATGCATATGGCACAGGATCCAGACGACGACGACAACGATGATGGTACATTTACCAACATCGATAAGTAATTTGCCGAACATGGGTACGATGATGAGTTCTGCGGGCCTCCTTCTCAAGAACCCAAACAAGACGACCGCGATCTAGCTGGAATGGCGGAGAAACCCAATTGCAACAGGCATCGTCTGGCATTCAGTTCTCAGGAGACGCCTCCAGCTGCCGCCTTCACCGAGCCTCAGATAGCGGACGTGCCAAATATTATCAGCCCCAACACGCTCAAGAAGGCGGTCTGTGAGCAGAACTCGGTCCCATTAAAGCAGATCAAGAAGAAGGGCCAGAAACGGCCGACTAAAAAGGCCTCCGGTGCGAGCCAGCCGCCACCGAGTACGATCCGTGCTCAGGACGGGCCACCTTCACCTAAGGATATCTCGAGGAGGGTGCATGTGGCGGGTAGGGCGATGCTACCGACAAATATGCTCAATGCTGCAACCGGTGCTATGCGGAGTCTACACGACAGTGTTCTTTCTTTGGAGAAGCGGCGTCTCAGAGAGAATGATGTGGCATACCCGGTTTTTGTGGCCAAGGTGCCAGAGGGCAAGGGCTTTGTGGATGGCGCCATCGGGGGTACGATCGTCCTGCGGTTTGATGACATCTTTGCTATGTTCAACCTAAAGGAAATATGCCCTAGAGGCAATAATAAAGTTATTATTTATTTTCTTATTTCATGATAAATGTTTATTATTCATGCTAAAATTGTATTAACCGGAAACATAATACATGTGTGAATACATAGACAAACAAAGTGTCACTAGTATGCCTCTACTTGACTAGCTCGTTAATCAAAGATGGTTATGTTTCCTAACCATAGACATGTGTTGTCATTTGATTAACGGGATCACATCATTAGGAGAATGATGTGATTGACATGACCCATTCCATTAGCTTAGCACCCAATCGTTTAGTATGTTGCTATTGCTTTCTTCATGTTCCTATGACTATGAGATTATGCAACTCCCGTTTGCCGGAGGAACACTTTGTATGCTACCAAACATCACAACGTAACTGGGTGATTATAAAGGAGCTCTACAGGTGTCTCCAAAGGTAAATGTTGGGTTGGCGTATTTCGAGATTAGGATTTGTCACTCCGATTGTCGGAGAGGTATCTCTAGGCCCTCTCGGTAATGCACATCACATAAGCCTTGCAAGCATTGCAACTAATGAGTTAGTTGCGAGATGATGTATTACGAAACGAGTAAAGAGACTTGCCGGTAATGAGATTGAACTAGGTATTGAGATACCAACGATCGAATCTCGGGCAAGTAACATACCAATGACAAAGGGAACAACGTATGTTGTTATGCGGTCTGACCGATAAAGATCTTGGTAGAATATGTGGGAGCCAATATGAGCATCCAGGTTCCGCTATTGGTTATTGACCGAAGACGTGTCTCGGTCATGTCTACATTGTTCTCGAACCTGTAGGGTCCGCACGCTTAAGGTTTTGATGATAGTTATATTATGAGTTTATGCATTTTGATGTACCGGAGTTTGTTCGGAGTCCCGGATGTGATCACGGACATGACTAGGAGTCTCGAAATGATCGAGACATAAAGATTGATATATTGGAAGCCTATATTTGGATATCGGAAGTGTTCCGGGTGAAATCGGGATTTTACCGGAGTACCGGGAGGTTACCGGAACCCCCCGGGAGGTATATGGGCCTTAGTGGGCTTTAGTGGAAGAGAGGAGAGGTGGCCAGGGCTGGGCCGCGCGCCCCTCCCCCCCTAGTCCGAATAGGACAAGGAGAGGGGGGCGGCGCCCCCCCTTCCTTCTCTCTCCTCTTTCCCCTTCCCGAATCCTATTCCAACTAGAACAGGGGGGAATCCTACTCCCGGTGGGAGTAGGACTCCTCCTGGCGCGCCCTCCTCCTAGCCGGCCGCTCCTCCCCTTGCTCCTTTATATACGAGGGCAGGGGGCACCCCTAGAGACACAAGTTGATCCACGTGATCATATTCTTAGCCGTGTGCGGTGCCCCCTTCCACCATAATCCTCGATAATATTGTAGCGGTGCTTAGGTGAAGCCCTGCGACGGTAGTACATCAAGATCGTCACCACGCCGTCGTGCTGATGGAACTCTTCCCCGACACTTTGCTGGGTCGGAGTCCGGGGATCGTCATCGAGCTGAACGTGTGCTAGAACTCGGAGGTGCCGTAGTTTCGGTGCTTGATCGGTCGGGCCGTGAAGACGTACGACTACATCAACCGCGTTGTGCTAAATGCTTCCGCTATCGGTCTACAAGGGTACGTAGATCACACTCTCCCCTCTCATTGCTATGCATCACCATGATCTTGCGTGTGCGTAGGAAATTTTTTGAAATTACTATGTTCCCCAACAGTGGTATCAGAGCCTAGGTTTTATGTGTTGATGTTATATGCACGAGTAGAACACAAGTGAGTTGTGGGCGATATAAGTCATACAGCTTACCAGCATGTCATACTTTGGTTCGGCGGTATTGTTGGACGAAGCGGCCCGGACCGACATTACGCGTACGCTTACGCGAGACCGGTTCTCCCGACGTGCTTTGCACAAAGGTGGCTAGCGGGTGACAGTTTCTCCAACTTTAGTTGAACCGAGTGTGGCTACGCCCGGTCCTTTCGAAGGTTAAAACAGCACCAACTTGACAAACTATCATTGTGGTTTTGATGCGTAGGTAAGATTGGTTCTTGCTTAAGCCCGTAGCAGCCACGTAAAACTTGCAACAACAAAGTAGAGGACGTCTAACTTGTTTTTGCAGGGCATGTTGTGATGTGATATGGTCAAGACATGATGCTAAATTTTATTGTATGAGATGATCATGTTTTGTAACCAAGTTATCGGCAACTGGCAGGAGCCATATGGTTGTCACTTTATTGTATGCAATGCAATCGCGTTATAATGCTTTACTTTATCACTAAGCGGTAGCGATAGTCGTGGAAGCATAAGATTGACGAGACGACAATGATGCTATGATGGAGATCAAGGTGTCGCGCCGGTGACGATGGTGATCACGACGGTGCTTCAAAGATGGAGATCACAAGCACAAGATGATGATGGCAATATCATATCACTTATATTGATTGCATGTGATGTTTATCTTTTATGCATCTTATCTTGCTTTGATTGACGGTAGCATTTTAAGATGATCTCTCACTAATTATGAAGAAGTGTTCTCCCTGAGTATGCACCGTTGCGAAAGTTCTTCGTGCTGAGACACCACGTGATGATCGGGTGTGATAGGCTCTACGTTCAAATACAACAGGTGCAAAATAGTTGCACACGCAGAATACTCAGGTTAAACTTGACGAGCCAAGCATATACAGATATGGCCTCGGAACACGAAGACCGAAAGGTCGAGCGTGAATCATATAGTAGATATGATCAACATAGTGATGTTCACCAATGAAACTACTCCATCTCACGTGATGATCGGACATGGTTTAGTTGATTTGGATCACGTGATCACTTAGAGGATTAGAGGGATGTCTATCTAAGTGGGAGTTCTTAAGTAATATGATTAAATTGAACTTAAATTTATCATGAACTTAGTCCTGGTAGTATTTTGCAAATCATGTTGTAGATCAATAGCTCGCGTTGTTGCTTCCCTGTGTTTATTTTAATATGTTCCTAGAGAAAATTGTGTTGAAAGATGTTAGTAGCAATGATGCGGATTGGATCCATGATCTGAGGTTTATCCTCATTGCTGCACAGAAGAATTATCTCCTTGATGCACCGCTAGGTGATAGACCTATTGCAGGAGCAGATGCAGACGTTATGAACATTTGGCTAGCTCAATATGATGACTACTTGATAGTTTAGTGCACCATGCTTAACGGTTTAGAATCGGGACTTCAAAGATGTTTTTGAACGTCATGGACCATATGAGATGTTCCAGGAGTTGAAGTTAATATTTCAAGCAAATACCCGAGTTGAGATATATGAAGTCTCCAACAAGTTCTATAGCTAAAAGATGGAGGAGAATCGCTCAAGCAGTGAGCATGTGCTCAGATTGTCTGGGTACTACAATCGCTTGAATCAAGTGGGAGTTAATCTTCCAGATAAAATAGTGATTGACAGAATTCTCTAGTCACCATCACCAAGTTAGTAGAACTTCGTGATGAACTATAATATGCAAGGGATAACGGAAACGATTCTCAAGCTCTTCGTAATGTTGAAATTAACGAAGGTAGAAATCGAGAAAAACATCAAGTGTTGATGGTAGACAAAACCACTAGTTTCAAGAAAAGGGCAGAGGGAAGAAGGGGAACTTCAAGAAGAATAGCAAACAAGTTGCTGCTCAAGTGAAGAAGCCCAAGTCTGGTCCTAAGCATGAGACTAAGTGCTTCTACTGCAAAGGGACTGGTCACTGGAAGCAGAACTACCCCAAGTGATTGGCGGATAAGGAGCATGGCAAAGTGAACATAAGTATATTCGATATACATGTTATTGATGTGTACTTTACTAGTGTTTATAGCAACCCCTTGAAGAAGCTGCTGGCTGGACCTTTTCGTATTTTAGGATTCCATATTTTCGTATTTTAGGATTCCGTATACCTTTCTGTAGACGTGTCATAACCCGTGAAGAAGCTGCTGGCTGGACCTCAGGAATACTGGCCACAGAAGATCCTGTCGAGTCTGCATGCGCTGACACAGGGGAATCTGGCGCCTCCTACGCAGATGATCCTGCAGCTGCTAGTGTGGCCGCCTCCCCGGTACGCACACGAGGGCCAACCGCCCGGGTCGGCACAGCAGATCCACTGCCCGACCGCGGTTGCAGGCGCATGCGGGGAGAGGGGAATCCGGCCCCGCTGCTGGTCCCGCCTGTTGCTGAGGTGGCGGCGCGGAAGTGGCCCTCCCTTGATCCGTTGCCGCGGCTGACAGAGGCGCGATCCGAGACGGATCTGCTCGTGCGATCCGAGGTCTGCACGCGCACAGGAGTTCCAGGCGCCGCCGGATCACCTTCGTTGTCCGTGCCAGGTTCGTCTTCTTCCTCAACATGCAATATAGGGTCAATTTGAGCTATATTTTCAGGATTTTGATCGTTTTGAGCCCTGTTTTCTCCAGAGACCTGCACAGGCAACAGAGAAGAGCAAGTACCAGTAGAAATATCATCACTTTGATTAGTACAATTGTCGCCCCCATGATCAAAAGACCGAAGATGTGAAGGAAGAAGAAGAATCTCCTTGCGAAGAAGTGCACCAACATTTGGATGAAGTGATGCAAACGTAAACACGGACTCGTCAAAAACAACATCTCGAGATATGTAGACCCTACCACTAAGAACATCAAGACATTTGACCCCTTTATGCATGGGACTATACCCTAAAAAGACACACTTTTTTGAGCGGAAAGCAAGTTTGCGTGTATTGTAGGGTCTAAGATTGGGCCAATATGCACAACCGAAAACACGAAGAGATGTGTAGTTTGGTGTGGCACCAAGGAGCCGTGTAACAGGAGTTTCAAATTTGATAACTTTGCTTGGAAGCAAATTGATAAGATATGTAGTAGTTAAGAATGCTTCATCCCAAAATTTAAGTGGCATGGATGCATTTGCGAGCAATGCAAGCCCCATATCAACTATGTGACGATGCTTTCTTTCAGCAGATCCGTTTTGTTGGTGAGCATGAGGACAAGAAACATGATGTGATATGCCAAGTTTTTGGAAG
The DNA here is from genome assembly GCF_003073215.2 of Triticum urartu. NCBI lineage: Eukaryota > Viridiplantae > Streptophyta > Magnoliopsida > Poales > Poaceae > Triticum > Triticum urartu. The sequence continues at coordinate 485,498,838 of NC_053026.1, forward strand.
AAAGAATTCAGTTTTTCATACTCACCACCCCAGTCACTTTGCATAGCAATGATTTTAGAGTTCAGTTTGCGTTCAACAAGATTTTGGAAATTGATAAAGACTTGGAAGACATCAGACCGTTTCTTTAACAAATAAATCCAAGTAAATTTACTATAGTCATCAATAAAGCTTACATAATAGGAAAATCTCCCAACTGAAGTAGGGGCTGGCCCCCATACATCGGAAAATAAAGTTGTAGGGGAGCAGTAGACACACTAGTAGAGATGGGATAACGTAATTGATGACTTTTTGCTTGTTGACAGGGATCACAAGCTGACTCAACACTATTCTCATAAGAGAGTTTATTTTTGCTAAGAACGTATTTAGCTAGGACTGAAGATGGATGACCTAAACGACTATGACACCTTGATGATGATGGCTTGGTGACAATGTTGGCTTGTTTGTTGGACCATGAAGATGATGACGATGATATGAATGGGTAGAGGCCTCCCACGCACTGTCCTCTAAGAATGATTCTCCTTATTCTCAAATCCTTAACCAAGAAAAAATAAGGGTAGAATTCTATGAGAACATTGTTATCAAGGGTGAAACGATGAACGGAAACAAGATTTTTTGATGTTTGAGGGACATGCAAGACATCTTTCAAGTGCAAATTTTTTATGGGGTTTTTAACAATTGAACTACCAATGTGAGTGATATTCATACCAGAACCGCTTGCCGTGCGAATTTGGTCACCTCCGTTGTACTTCTCCCGTGTTGTCAACTTCTCAAGTTCACCTGTGATGTGATTTGTTGCTGCACTGTCGGCGTACCAGTTTGTATCTACACCATAGGAGACAGCATGCGCCTCCTTCTCTTCCTGATCGTTCTCTTCATAGCGCCACCAGCAAACACGTGCGCCTCCTGGATGGTGCTTGTAGCATATCTGACATTCAGGGTAGTCGTGCTGCTGTTCACGCACCTGATGCTGCTGTTGTTGTCGAGGGCGTCCTCTGAATCCGCCGCTTCTGTTTGCGGGAGAGGGCTGGCGGTCACCGCGGTCACCGCGATCACCACGGCCGCGCCCCCTTCCTCCTCGCCCACGGGGTCTGCCGCGGGACTGGCCACGGCCTCTGTAGACTGCGTTGGCCGATGAATGAAATCCTCCTGAAGACGAATCACCCAGCATCTCCATCCTTTGATCAAAAGCGGAGATCTGAGCAAAAAGATCGTCGGCGGTGATGGTGTTCTTGACAGCGCCGATCGCCGCCACCACGGAGTCGTAGTCGCGATCGAGTCCTGCCAGGATGTAGTCCACCATCTCCGGGTCAGAGACGGGGCGCCCAGCAGCAGCAAGTTCGTCCCCAAGGCTCTTCATCTTCGCCATATACACCGAGCTCGACATGGTGCCCTTCTTGGTGTTAGTGATTGCGATCCTCGGATTGGTGATCCGGGACTGCGATTGCGAGGCGAAGAGATTTGTCACCGTCGTCCAGAGCTCGTAGGTGGAGTCCTTCCCGACGACTTGTGCAAGGATTTCTGGAGACATGGAATTGAGTAGATATGATAAGACCTGTTGATCTTTGGTGATCCAGGGCCCGTACAGAGGATTCGGCTCTAGGGCCGTAGTTTTGTCCGCCTTCGTGACCTCCACCATCCTCGGCGGAGCGGCGTCGGAGTTATCCAGGAGCCCAGTAACCTGCGCACCTCGCAGGGCTGGGAGGACATGCGTCTTCCAGAGGATGAAATTTCCTCTTGCGAGCTTCTCTGACGGCGGCGATCCAAAGTTAAGAGCGACGCCGGCTGAGGAGGCCATGGAGACGATGGTATGTGGTTTAGGGTTTTGATTTTGTGCTAGATGTATGGGAAGAGGTGGCTCTGATTACCATGTAAGATGATAAGCGTTCCTACTCCCTCGAAGGGAGCCGCGGTCTGTATATATATTGATGTAGCCTTGACGTACAAAGAAGATTACAAAGAGTTTGAGTAGAATACGTGAGGGAAAGGAGTTGAAGATTACACGGAGCAATATTCTCTAACAATCTCCAGGTCTTTGCGGATGGACTCCACATCATCGCGAATGCCCGGAATGAGAGCCCCCCTGTCCGTCATGGTCGTCGCCGCCCAGCCCAGCACGCTGTCCAGAGCCGTGCTGGCCAGGCTCGCCGCCGTCGTCGCCGCCAACGACTCCATCTCTCCCTCTCGCTCGATCTCTCTCTCTCTCTCTCGATCACGCTAGCTCAAGCACAGGGCGCCTCTTTCTCTCTAGGTCTTTCTCTCTAGGTCTTTTGGTGTTTGTGCTTCAATAGGGGCCGAGGGTGGGAATGTGATACATGTATATAGAGTTACTTCGGACACCTCTATATGTCGCAAGTGACGACGAGTCCACGCGGGGTCACGTAGGCCCCACACGCCCTCGCACCTGTAATGGCGTTTGACGGCATCAACCAGGAATCTGCATGCCAAGTCCACCGGGCACCCACCCGTGACCCGTCGATCGGCGTTCTACGCAAGGCACAGACATGTCTCCGTCAACCTACTAGCTAGCACATCAGGGGAGAAGACTTTGCACTTGCACGTAGTAGCAATGAAAGTGTAGGTAGGTTTCCCTTCTCTTATTCGATCGCAATCTTATTTTCCATGGTCTTTCATTCCGCAACTTGTGATTTTCATGGAGTACATCGTCAAAGTTTATGTAAAGTTTGACCAAGTTTGTAGAAGACAATGTGAACATTTACGATAACAAATCTATATGATATCAAAATATATTCAATGATAAATCTGATGGTATTGATTTGATGGTGTATATGCTAATATATTTTTCGGTCTATCTAGAGCACATCTAAGTGTCTGGATCAAACATAAGGAAAAAGAGAAAGGAAAAGAAAAAAGAAAAATATCTGTATGAATCTTCATGTAAATTCAATGACACAGAACGTAGATATGCAAAACTTATGATACATCTAGATGTGCTTTAGCAAATCCGTGTATTTTTCTACAAACTTGAGGAAAGGTTATAAAGTTTGACTTTAGCAAAGCTGATAATTAAAAATGAAGGGAGTACTAATGCTACGTACACGCTGACAAGCTATCGAACCAGCTGAGAAAGAAAGACACTAGGCGAAGTATCACGGCCGCGCGCGGAAGCTTCTCCGGGCGCAGGAGGGGGAGATTGCGCGAGAATGCATGTGTGGTCTGGTCTAGCTTCGCTTCGAGCATGTGGCTATCCTTCCCAAGTGGCCAAGTGCCGCGCGCGGCCAGCGACCGACGTGCGCCCATCGAGGTCGAGTTGAGCGTACTTGCGACTTTGCGACTTGGTAGTTTCCCAGCAAGAGTTGTACTAGTTGACTACTCCAATTTCTTTTCAGCATGTGTCCTGCTCTTGTTTGGCTTTGCCGCTGCCAAGTGGTCACGTTCATGTAGATGCTTGAACTCTTCTTCCTTTTTGCGTGTGTTGTAGAATGGACCGTGCTGCGGTGCTGGGCCTATCTTGCTTGATACTTCCGCTACCTAAATGTACCCCGGTGTTTTGCTACGGAGAAAAATATACCTGCAGCCTCACACGGGTGATACCATTGCTTACATGATACCATGATACCAACTTGAAAAATTCAAATTTAAACATGTCACAAAATTTTGAAAAAAATCACGGATGTTCACAACACATATGTCGACAACCCCTAAAAAATTCAAATCAAAATTCGAAATACACAAAGAGAAACAAAAAAGACAAATTTATATGTGAATAGTGGCATTCTAACTTTTATCTTCTTTTGACACTATTCATGATGAATTTGTCTTTTTTCTTTCTCCTTCTCTATTTCTAATTTTGATCTGAATTTTTTAGGGGCTGTCAACATATGTATTTTGAACATACATGATTTTTTTTCAGAATTTTTTGACATGTTTAAATTTGAATTTTACATATTGGTATCATGGTATCATCTAAGAACTAGTATCACCTGATATTTTCCCTACGGCTAAGCACGGAGACCTTGTCCGTGTCGAGTCGTAGTAGGCTTCGTGAGTCGTGTCCACATACGAGTGAGACTTAGTTGTGGGTTGCCAACCTGCAGCTATATAAGCTAAATAGCTGATTGTAATCGCCGGATCGTACAAGTTATACTACTACCGTGGGTTGATAGTTTGAGAAATAACAGTTGTTTCCTGTTAACCAAGAAGACATGCTCGGAGCTTACCTCACTAATGGCAAAGGTACTGGTGGGGGAGTTCCATAGATAAACGAACGATGCACTCTCTTGGGACAAGCTCACGGTTCCTAAATATGTAAAGGCGGAATGGGCTTCCGCGACTTCAGATGTTTTAACTTGGCAATGTTGGGAAAGTATGGATGGAGATTGCTTAATAATCATGCTTCCTTGTGCACTAGAGTTCTTAAAGGAAGGTACTTCCCAGACTGTGATCTTTTGCAGGCAAGTACCCCTTCGAGTTCCTCAACTACTTGGCGTGCTATCATCGTTGAGAGAGATGCACTTAAGATGGGACTAATACACCAAGTAGGCGATGGTTGTAGCATTTCAGTGTGGGAGGATAAATGGATCCCAGAAACACCCACTATGAAACCTGTTTTCAAGCCAGCTTCCACGGCAATTGATAAGGTCACCGACCTGATTGATACACGATACTGGTCTTGGAATATAGATGTTATTTGTAATCCATCATTTCACCGGATGCTGCAGCAATTTTGAATATACCCCTGCGGATAGGTGGAGGAAAGGATTTCTTGGCCTGAGCTTATGAAAAAACAGGTATCTACACTGTCAAATCTTTGTACCGTGCTCTAATGATTCACAACGAGCATTCTGCTCTAGAAGAAGGGACGGCTACAAGCACCTCAAACTCGAATGAACAGTTGTGGAACTCCCTGTGGAATATAAAGGTGGTGCCAAAGATTCGTGTCTTCTGGTGGAGAGTCATTAGTGGGATCTTACCAGATGAGAAAACCCTACATTGACGGCATATTCGATTATTCGTGATACCAGTCGATGCAAACTTTGTTTGGCAAAAGAGGAGGATTTGATGCATGCACTTATACATTGTTCTCATGCTAAATGGTTTTGGGATGAAGCCGAGAAGTGGTTTGAGTTCATGCTACCTTGCCTTCATCCAGGTACTTGGGTGTGAGACATTGTTTGCAACCCAATCACCACAGATGGAAACCGGGCGAAGATTGTGTCAGTCATGTGATCTATTTGGCACTCGAGGAACCGATGGACACATGAAATGGAACGATCGGACCCGGCAAATTCGCTGCGGATTATTCGCGATACACTGGTGATCCTGGAATTACCCAGGGATCATGCCCTAGCTCTTCCTGGTAATGGTTGGCACCCCCCGGAGGAAGATAATGTGAAGATCAATACAAATGCTAGAATTGACAGCAACCAGGAGAGAGGGGGAGCGGGTGGTGTTTCCCGTTCGGCCACTCGTTTCCTAGGAGCATGGTGTAAGCCTCACGATGGAGTCACTGATCCTCTGGTCACCGAAGCACTTTCCTTGTGTGATGGAGTTCTTTATGCAAAGCTTCGAGGCCTTGTCAACGTCATGATGGAGATGGACTGCAAGGAGGTTGGGGACCTCCAGAATACTCACCACAACTCTCGGTCGGTTGTGGCACCGATTCTATTGGAAATTGGGGATTTATCTACAAGATTTAGCTCTTATATTATTCAGCATGTTTCTAGATCATCTAATCTGCTTGCTCATTGATACGTCCATTTTGCATCATGCTTTTATATCAATATTTATTGCATTATGGGATGTTATTACACATTATGTCACAATACTTATGTCTATTCTCTCTTATTTTACAAGGTTTACATAAAGAGGGAGAATGCCGGCAGCTGGGATTTTGGCTGGAAAAGGAGCAAATATTAGAGACCTATTCTGCACAGCTCCAAAAGTCCTGAAACTTCACGGATGATGTTTTCCAAATATATAAAAAACATTGAGCGCAAGAACTTCACCACGGGGGCCACACCCTGCCCACAAGGGTGGGGGGCGCGCCCTACCCCCCTGGGCGCGCCCCCCTACCTCGTGGGCCCGCTGGTGGCCCTCCGGTGACCATCTTCTGCTATATGGACTCTTTCGATGGGAAAAAAATCATAAGCCATCTTCTCGGATGAAACTCCGCCGCCACGAGGCAGAACCTTGGCGGAACCAATCTAGGGTTCTGGCGGGGTTGTTCTGCCGGGGAAACTTCCCTCTCGGAGGGAGAAATCATCGCCATCATCATCACCAACGCTCCTCTCATCGGGAGAGGGCAATCTCCATCAACATCTTCATCAGCACCATCTCATCTCAAAGCCCTAGTTCATCTCTTGTATCCAATTCTTGTCTCCAAGTCCGGGATTGGTGCTAGTAGGTTGCTAGTAGTGTTAATTACTCCTTGTAGTTGATGCTAGTTGGTTTAATTGGTGGAAGATCATATGTTCAGATCCTATATGCACATTAATACCCCTCTGATTATGAACATGTTTATGCCTTGTGAGTAGTTACTTTTGTTCCTGGGGACATGGGAGAAGTCTTGCTATTAGTAGTCATGTGAATTTGGTATTCGTTCGATATTTTGATGAGATGTATGTTGTCTCTCCTCTAGTGGTGTTATGTGAACGTCGACTACATGACACTTCACCATTGGTTGGGCCTAGAGGAAGGCATTGGGAAGTAATAAGTAGATGATGGGTTGCTAGAGTGACAGAAGCTTAAACCCTAGTTTATGTGTAGCTTCATAAGGGGTTGATTTGGATCCATATGTTTCTTGCTATGGTTAGGTTTACCTTAATACTTTTGTTGTATTTGCGGATGCTTGCAATAGAGGTTAATCATAAGTGGGATGCTTGTCCAAGTAAGGGCAGCACCCAAGCACCGGTCCACCCACATACCGAATTATCAAAGTACCGAACGCGAATCATATAAGCGTGATGAAAACTAGCTTGACGATATTCTCATGTGTCCTCGGGAGCGCTTTACATCATATAAGAGTTTGTCTAGGCTTGTCCTTTGCTACAAAAGGATTGGGCCACCTTGCTGCACCTTATTTACTTTTGTCACTTGTTGCTCATTACAAATTATCTTATCACAAAACTATCTGTTACCACTTATTTCAGTACTTGCAGAGAATACCTTGCTGGAAACCACTTATCATTTCCTTCTGCTCCTCGTTGGGTTCGACACCCTTACTTATCGAAAGGACTACGATAGATCCCCTATACTTGTGGGTCATCAAGACTCTTTTCTGGCGCCGTTGCCGGGGAGTGAAGCGCCTTTGGTAGGTGGAATTTGGTAAGGAAAATTTTATATAGTGTTCTGAAATTTACTGTCACTTGTTACTATGGAAAGTAATCCTCTGAGGGGCTTGTTCGGGGTATCTTCACCCCGACCAGTAGAGCAAAGAGTTGCTCCTCAACCTACTGAACTTACTGAAAATGAAAATGCTTGCTTTGAAATTCCTTTGGGTATGGTAGAAAAACTGCTAGCTAATCCTTTTTTAGGAGATGGAACAAAACATCCTGATGAGCATCTAATATATGTGGATGAAGTTTGTGGATTATTTAAACTTGCAGGTGTACCCGGAGATGTTGCTATGAAGAAGGTCTTCCCTTTATCTTTGAGGGGAGATGCATCGACATGGTATAGGCTATGTGATGATATGGAGTCTTGGAACTACAAACGATTGAAATTGGAATTTCATCAAAAGTTTTATCCTATGCATCTTGTTCATCGTGATCGCAATTATATATATAATTTTTGGCCTCGTGAAGGAGAAAGCATCGCTCAAGCTTGGGGGAGGCTTAAATCAATGTTATATTCATGCCCCAATCATGAGCTGTCAAGATAAATGATTATTCAAAAAATTATGCTGGGCTTTCTGGTAACAGTCGCACCATGCTTGATACTTCTTGTGCTGGTTCTTTTATGATGAAGACTATTGAATTTTGTTGGGGATATTACTATCAGTTGAGACCCGCCCAGGAGGAGCCGGGTCAACCCCAATGGCGGGTTACGCATGAAGCCTAGTAAACATCCAAGATTGTAGTTTATTAAGTCTTATAGAAGGCCCAAGGGCCTGAAGGCGATTTAAGGCCTGATATGATGAACCGCCATATGTAAGGAAAGGCATGTAAAGAAAGTCACCGAGTCGGATACGATTATGAGCCGGCCGGGACTCTATAGGCCACCAGGCGTCAACCCATGTATATAAGGGGACGACCCGGTGGCGGCTTATGGCAAGAAACAACAAATCGATAACCAAGCCGGCGAGTTGAGCCTCTTGGAGATCGAAACCCCAGCAATACCAATCCCAACTAGACGTAGGCTTTTACCTTCATTGTAAGGGGCCGAACTAGTATAAAAACTCTCTCGTGTCCTTTGTCTCGATTAACCCCTTTAAGCTTCCTAGTGCGATGGCCCTACGACTAAGTCCTTGCTCTAGGACATCTGCCGTGACAATTCCACGACAGTTGGCGCCCACCATGGGGCCAGCGCACGGTGGATTTGAGTTCTTGAAGGGCAGCTTCGAAGGGCTCAAGGGATACGCTGTGCGCCGGATGACCAAGAGTCGTCGCGGCAAACTCTACATCGACGATGAAGGCTGGGGCCCCGAGGCCGGCTCAATCGAGTATGGGTACCGGGTCCCCTTCGGCGGAATTCACGTCTTCATCGACCGGATCGGCGAGTCGGGCCCTGAGCCGGACGTCCACACCAACCTCATCGAAATGGCTTAGCGCGCAAGGACCACCCGTGTTCAATCTGTCATGAAGCATGCCTTCGTAGGCTGCATCCACGGCGGTGAATACTCTGAGGGCTCGGTGGAGGGCGGTGAGACGGTCGTCTGTTCTGACACGACATCATCAACGGGCGAGATGAACTCTTTGTACCAGCTACAAGACGGCATGCTCGGGGGCTGTTTCGATGGCAGCAGTATTCTGGACCTCCTTGAGCCGTCGAATTGGGCCGGAGTCTTCATGGCAAGTGTCGGTGTCAAAACCGGCGGATCTCGGGTAGGGGGTCCCAAACTGTGCGTCTAAGGCGGATGGTAACAAGAGGCAGGGGACACGATGTTTTACCCAGGTTCGGGCCCTCTTGATGGAGGTAAAACCCTACGTCCTGCTTGATTTATTCTTGATGATATGAGTAGTACAAGAGTTGATCTACCACGAGATCGGAGAGGCTAAACCCTAGAAGCTAGTCTATGGTATGATTGTCTGTTGTCCTACGGACTAAAACCCTCCGGTTTATATAGACACCGGAGGGGGCTAGGGTTACACAAGGTCGGTTACAAAGGAGGAGATATACATATCCGTATTGCCTAGCTTGCCTTCCACGCCAAGTAGAGTCCCATCCGAACACGGGACGAAGTCTTCAATCTCGTATCTTCATAGTCCAACAGTCTGGCCAAAGGATATAATCCGGCTGTCCGGATACCCCCTAATCCAGGACTCCCTCAGCAGGGACACAGCCCAGGCAGAACACTACCGCAGCGGCAGTAGCAGCTACCGGGTCGGCTGCAGCCGGGTCAGGAGACCCCGCGCGCCCCCGGCTCAGATTCTAATGGACCTCATGGATAAACTGACAACTCTGTTAACCGCCGTGGTAGAGCCGGCGGATAAAGCCCAGCACAACGCAGAGGTGGCACGCGTACGTGAGGAGATGGTGCAAGCTAAGGAAAATCTAGCCGCAGAGGAAACCCGGTTGGCAACAGAGCGAGCGGCTTTGGATGCTCATGCTCAACAACTTCAAGCGGAGGACCTTAACTTTCCGGCTCTCGGCAGACCTTAACGCATCAAACGAGGTCATGAGGAGGAGGCATCAGAAAACTCAATCACGTCTACCTCTAATGCTTGATCCGAGGAATCTGTTCCATACACCCGGGGCTGGGGGAGCAACCCGCCGGAGGAAAACCGGATCACAACACCCGGCGCACCGGTTCAGCCACGTGCCATGGAGCCCCCTCGTATAATTACCGCTCCACCTCATTATGTGCCAACACCGCCGGGTCACTTCTCCAACCCCTTGGAAAACCTCATCGCGGCGTCGGCTTGTTTGGCGGCTCTACCAATGGAAGGCAACTCGCCAGCAGCAATTGAAACACAGAGGGTAAGAGAACTTCTTCAAACGGCTCTGGCGTAGCAGGATGCGTACTCCTACAGTCGAGACAGGATCCATTCAACTCCCCGCCCAAGCCGGAGCCCGAGTTACAGCAGGCATATGGAGTCCGCAAATATGTCAAGCAATGCTCAACGCCACAACCGGCCATACAGGCATGAGCCGGTGCGGGCTGGAGCCCTTAACTTGGCGGATCAGGAGAGGATTCGTCAAGAGGCGGAACGAGCAGCTCAAATGGCGGCGGATTAGGCGGCTCATCAAACCTTTCCGGCTTATCCAGCAACCTCGGTTGAGGCAGGAGTTGCCACAAGAACTGGAGGCATGCCTTGCTTGGTGCCGTCCATACGCAATGAGCGCTTGCCAAAGGACTTCAAGGGGCCTCGTAAAGTGCCTAATTACACGGCTGACCTACAGTCGGGGGCTTGGATTGAGAGTTACGAGATGGCTATGGAGTTATTGGAGGTCAGCGATGCTGCAATGGCCAAATATTTCACCATGATGTTAGATGGAGCAGCTCGTACTTGGTTGAAGGGATTGCCACCCAATTCTATCGGCTCATGGGCGGAGTTGAAAGCCCGGTTTATCCAGAACTTTAAGGACATGTGTAAGCATCCTATGACGATTGTGGACCTGACCAATTGCAAGCAAGAGGATGGTGAATCCACAACCCATTGTGTGCGCCAGGTCAAGGAGATAATACATTCATCTGATAAGATGGATGCCGGCTCAGCAGTCTTAATGTTGGAGAAAAATTGTCATTTTGAACCTCTGAAGCAGAAGCTAGGGCGGCTCAAGCGTGACTGTAACGACATGGGAACGTTGATGGCGGCTCTCGCCAAGTATGCTGATTCTGATACTACCAAGGACCCGGTGTCTGACGAAGAAAAGGCAATGAAGGGAAAGAAGAACAGCAACGGCAAGGGTCACCAGCATAACCTGGCAAATCAGGGAGGTAATAAACGTAAGGCTGATGAGTTTGTTGCTAACACCAATGCACAGGGCGGTAATCAACGGCGCAAGGGCAGACAGCCCCCTCGGTCGGGCGGGTCAGGTCCCACCCTTGAGCAGTTATTAAATGAACCTTGTCCAAAGCACGGCACCCGGGAGAAGCCAGCCACCCACCAGTGGAAAGATTGCACGATCATGAAGGCGTTTAAAAATTCAAACGCGTTTGATGGAGGTCACGGCCCAGGTGGTGGTTCAGGTGGAGGCGGTTTTACGGCCCGGGCGCCGGTTCAGGTGGAGGAGGTTTTCACGGTCAGGGTTATCCTGGTCACCAAGGAGGATATAATCAACAACCCGGCCAAGGTAATCAGCAGCAGCAATCCGGTTATTAGAGCAACCCGAAGCAGCTGAGTAGTGGGCAATACCATGTATTTACCACTAGTTTATGTAAGAGGGACCAGAAGCTTCACAAAAGGGTCGTCAATGCCGTTGAGCCGGCTATTCCACGTTATCTATGTTGGTCAGAGCAGCCTATTGTGTGGAGCAGAGAGGATCACCCGCCCCGGGTTGATAATCCGGGTCACTTGGCTTTGGTAGTGGCACCTCAGGTTGGTGGATACAAGTTTACTAAAGTACTCATGGATGGAGGCAGCAGCATCAACATCCTCTACTATGAGACGTTCCGCCGGATGGGATTGACTGATAAAAATCTTAAACAATCCAACACTGTTTTTCACGGTGTGGTACCTGGTAAGTCGGCATACCCAGTTGGTAAGATTGAGCTGGAAGTAGCCTTTGGGGATGAGTATGACTCCAGAGCGGAAAAATTAACCTTTGAGGTGGTTAAGATCAAGAGCCCATATCATGCTCTATTTGGGCGGCCGGCTTATGCCAAGTTCATGGCTCGGCCGTGTTACGTGTATTTACAACTCAAGATGTCGGGTCATAAGGGCACCATTACAGTACATGGGAGCCGGAAGATAGCCTTGGAGTGTGAAGAAGGTGATGCTGCCTATGCTAAATCTATTTGTGCAACAGAGGAGTTAAAATTTTACAAGGATCATGTTGACCCGGCAGACATGATGTCATTAAAAAAACCAACAACAAAGAATGAGCCGGTGTTGAAATTCAAATTAGCTGATGACACTAAGATGGTTGACTTTGTGCCTGGCGACTCATCCAAGCAGTTCATCATCAGCGCAAACTTGGATCCAAAATAGGAAAGCGCGCTCATTGAGTTCATCCGTGAGAACCGAGACATCTTTGCATGGAAACCTTCAGACATGCCGGGTGTCTCGAGGGAACTCGCTGAGCACACTCTTAATATTGATCCAAAGTTCAAACCTGTCAGACGGTTTCTCCGACGGTTCAATGAAGAAAGGTGCAAGGCCATTGGAGAAGAGGTGGCCCGGCTCTTGGCAGCCGGGTTCATTGTGGAGGTCTTTCACTTCGAATGGTTAGCTAACCCGGTGCTTGTACTCAAAAAGAATGGCACCTAGCGTATGTGTGTGGATTACACCGATCTGAACAAGGCTTGTCCGGCTGATCCTTTTGCTCTCCCCCGTATTGATCAGATCATTGATGCTACGGTGGGTTGCGCACGTTTGAGTTTCTTGGATGCTTATTCCGGTTATCATCAGATTAAGATGGCGGTCAAGGATCAGGAGAAGACAGCTTTTATTACTCCTTTTGGAGTTTTCTACTATGTGTCTATGCCTTTTGGGCTTAAGATTGCCCAGGCGACTTACCAGCGGTGTGTGGAGAATTGTCTTCACAATCAAATTGGGCGTAATGTTCATGCTTATGTGGATGATATAGTGGTAAAATCCAGGAAAGAGGAAACCTTGGTCGCAGATCTGAAAGAGACTTTTGATAATCTCCGGGTCTACAAAATGATGATTAACCCGGCCAAGTGTGTCTTTGGAGTCCCAGCCGGCAAGCTCTTGGGTTTTTTGGTGTCCAACCGAGGTATTGAAGCTAACCCGGAGAAAATCAAGGCAATTACGTCCCTAGCCAAACCAACATGCATCAATGACGTTCAACGGTTGACGGGTCGTGTTGCTGCTTTGAGCCGGTTCATAAGCCGGTTAGGGGAGAAGGCAATGCCTTTGTATCAGATGATGAAGAAAACGGATGCTTTTGTTTGGAGCGATGCTGTGAATGCTGCTTTTGAGGATCTGAAGACACAGCTTGCTGAGCCGCCGGTCATGGCTGCTCCAATTGAGAAAGAGTCGTTGTTGTTATACGTGGCTGCCAACTCACGAGTTGTTAGTGTGGCTATTGTGGTAGAGCGCAAGGAGGCTGGCAAAGAGCATCCGGTTCAATGGCCGGTCTATTAAGTCAGTGAAGTGCTAATTGAATCTAAGCAACGATATCAACATTGGCAGAAGCTTGTATATGGGGTGTTCATGGCAAGCCGGAAGCTTAAGCATTATTTTCAGGGACATCCAATCAATGTGGTTAGCTCTGCTCCTTTGGGAGACATCATTCAAAACAGAGAAGCCACTGGGCTAGTCGCCAAGTGGGCAATTGAGCTTGGGTCTCATGAGTTGAAGTATGTGCCATGTACTGCAATCAAATCTCAAACACCGGTTGACTTCATTAATGAATGGACAGAGATGCAGATGCCGGAAGAGAAACCAGACAACACGTATTGGACTATTCACTTTGATGGGTCCAGACAGTTGGAAGGCTCGGGGGCTGGAGTTGTGTTAACTTCTCCACGAGGTGACAAATTTTGTTATGTGTTACGGTTGATGTTCCCTTGCACTAACAACGCAGCAGAGTATGAAGCCTTGCTCCATGGTCTTCGAGTGGCGAAAGAGATGAGTTTGAGCCGGGTCAGATGTCTTGGCGACTCAGATCTAGTGGCTCAACAGGTATCTGGCAAGTGGGATTCCAAGGACCCTCTCATGGCGGCTTATCACCGGGAGGTTGATGCCGTTGCAGGGCATTTTAAGGGTTATCAGGTGGAGCACATTGACCGTCGAAAGAACGAAGCAGCCGATGCCTTGAGCCGGTTGGGGTCTCAGCGTAAGCCGGTACCACCTAACACCTTTTTGCATGTTTTGCATAACCCCTCTGTCAAGTTGCCCACAGAAGAAGATTTAGCTGTTCCTGACCCGGAGGCGCAGTTGGGGGCGGCTCTTCATGTCATCCCAGATTGGACAGTACCGTTCTTGACTTACATGACCCCGGGAGAGTTGCCAGCGGATGAGACCCTGGCTCGACAGATAACCCGGCGGTCTAAGTCAATGACGATTTCAGATGCAGAGTTATATCATCGCAGTGTTTCCGGAGCATTTCAGCGGTGTGTTTCCCCCGAAGAAGGTCAAGAAATCCTTCGTGAGATCCATGAAGGTGATTGTGGTCATCATGCCGGGTCAAAATCTTTGGTAGCCAAGGCGTTTCGTCACGGTTTTTACTGGTTAACGGCTCACGCTGATGCAGAAGATCTGGTCAGTAGATGTGATGGATGTCAAAAGTTTGCATGACGAGCGCATGTGCCGGCTCAAGAGCTCCGGATGATTCCAATCACTTGGCCGTTTGCGTTCTGGGGGCTTGACATGGTGGGACCTTTCAAATGGTCTAAAGATAAAAAGGCACATCTCTTGGTGGCAGTTGATAAATTCACCAAGTGGGTTGAGGCGGAGCCTGTGAGTAAGTGTGACGCGGCCATGGCGGTTTAGTTCATGAAAAAGGTGATCTTCCGTTTTGGTTTTTCACACAGTATTATCACTGACAATGGCACTAATCTGTCCCGAGGGGCTATGGAGGAGTTTTGTCAACGAGAGCACATCCGGCTTGATGTTTCTTCTGTAGCTCATCCTCAATCCAATGGTCAAGCTGAGAGACCCAATCAGGAAATTTTGAAAGGGCTCAAACCCCGTCCTATGGTTCCTTCACAGCAAACGTCGGGTTGTTGGGTAGAGGAATTACCCTCGGTGTTGTGGAGTATCAACACCACACCCAACAGGTCTACAGGTTACACACCTTTCTTCATGGTTTATGGAGCAGAAGCAGTGTTGCCTAGTGACATCCGTCATGACTCGCCCTGTGTGGCGGCTTATGTTGAAGCTAATAATGAACAAGCCAGACAGGATGCACTTGACTTGTTGGATGAAGAAAGAGACTTAGCAGCGGCCTGGTCAGCAATTTATCAACAGGACCTGCGCTGTTATCACAGCCGTCGGGTTAAGTCCAGGACTTTTCAGGAAGGCGACTTGGTGCTCCGGCTCATCCAGGATCTGTCAGATGCACACAAGTTATCCCCACCTTGGGAAGGACCCTTTGTCGTCAGTAAGAACTTAAACAAAAGGTCATATTACCTCATTGACATTTGAGAGCACAAAGACTCACGTAAGTCGGAGGAGGAGACCCGCCGGCCGTGGAACATTGCTCAACTTCGGTCATACTACACCTGAGCCACCGGCTCTCATCATGTACATACTTTAACATTGTGTATACCACGATAAGCAATAAAGTAAGACAATCAGTCTCTTTTCTTTTCAAAGACTATGCATCTTTGTTATTTCTTATTTTCAAATGACTATTAAGGAGCTGATCATATTTGAATCAAGTTTAACCTTTTTGGTCCAGCTTATGATCGTATCCGAATCTAGCTACAAATCTCATGGTCACTTGGGGGCTTTCTGTTCAAACATAGGTTGTATTCGAACGAAAGAGAACATAGCTGTCGTAACCCTCTTGATCGGCTCAAGGCCAAACTCACTTGGGGGCTTCTTGATCGCATCCGAATCATGGCTTAATCCCTTTTGAGTCCGACTTGGATCATATTCGAATCAGGGTCGTTAAAAACCTCTCAAGGTCATTTGGGGGCTTCCTGTTCAAACATAGGTCGTATTCAAACCAAAGAGAGCATAGCTGTCGGTACCCTCTTGATCGGCACAACGCCAAAGCCACTGGGGGCTATATGGTCGTATTCGAACCTTAGCGTAACCCCTTTGGTCCGATTTACTGATCGTATTCGAATCAGAAACCCCCACCTTTTGAATACAGGATTAAATTATGCTTATTATCTGTTTCTTGCCTTTTAGTTTTTTGTTGTTTCAATATTACAAACAATTAGCCTGGTCTTCTTCACCGGCTCGGCTATTTGACAACACAGCCGCCCGGGTCATTCACACCAGCGGCTTACGGATCAAAAGGTGCAACCTACCAAGGTATAGTGATCCTTGAGTGTTCAAAAAAGCATTGGCTTCTCATAAAGATTGAATTATCAAATTCATCACCCGGGTTATTTAAACCGGCGGTCTCAGGATCAAGAGGTACAAGGTATGGTTATACGCAATTACTTGCTGCATTAACTAAAGAGTTAGTTTCAGCCCTTGTCCTTTATTTATATTTATCTCTGTTTCCTATTGTGGAAAACGTATTGGCTATAAATTGGATGTTTTAACCCGTTTGGTTATAAGCCGCCAAGCCAGTCTTTTCTTTGTATTTACAGGAACAGAGTTCAAACATTGCAGAGACAAACATTAAATATGATGCATACATTGGCATCAGGAAACACAGATTCACGTAAAAGTATTTTATGCACGATGGCATAAGCAGAGCATACGGTGTTTTCACAACTAAGTTATTACAAGGCTTTATAAACCCATGAAGATGATCATTGTTCCTCCCTCGCCGGTTCACCACCTTCTATTGGCTGGAAGTTGGGTTTTTACTAATCAAAACCATTCACGGCGACAAATTCGGCTTCGTCGTCGATCAGGCCGACCGGGTCAACTTCCGGGGCAAATGTGTCTTCTCTCACTGGTGGGATCAAAGCTGTTACCTTGTATGAGGGAGTGTCCATCTTCTTATTCTCACTATCAAAACCCGGCTGGTATTTATCAACATTGGTATCATCTCCAAGGGTAGTTGCCTGAGGCCGGACTTCACGCACGCAAGCCATGAAGTCATCCTGATCAAAAGGAGACCCGTCTTCCTTCACGGTGGGGTAGCCTCTTGCCACGTCCGCCGGTTCTAGGTCTGGCACCCAAGCCTTGGAGCGGCTCAGGGCAGTCAAAGCTCCGGCTCGCGCGCAGGAGCGTTTTACTTCTTGAAACCTGGCAGGAAGGATGGATAGTTTCTTCAGGACGTCGCTGAGCCGGTTGTGTCCTTGATTAGCAGGAGAGATGGCGGCCAGAGCCCGCTGTGTGCCAATATACAGTTGTTCAACCAAAGTGCATACTGCCTTTAGTTTAATCAACGGGTCTTGGCTCAGATTTTTGCTTCGAGGACCTGCATAAATTTTACACGCAAAGTCAGTTGGCGGATTATACTTCGGATCAGCAAAAAGCACACAAGATACCCGGCCCTTTAACCCGTTCAACTCTGTTGAAATCTCTTTCAGAGCTGTCTCGGCCGTCTCAGCACATTGGGTCAGAAGCATTTTTTCCTCTTCCCAAGTTTTCTTCTTGGCAGCGAAGCTGGTCTTTAAATTTTCCATTGCAGAGAGACTTATTTGCAGTTTGGAGTTAGCGGATTTGATTTCTGTCTCCTGACTCGCTAGCCGGGTCTTTGCGTCAGTCAGTTGAGAGTTCAATTCAGATAAGGCATTCTGCAAAACATTCAGATGAGTCAATATTTGGTTTCAAGTTCAAAAATCAAGATTCAAGTCTCAAGTACTTTACAAAAAACCACTTGACACTTGGGGGCTAATGTATGCCAAATCAAAATTTCTACGACTCTACAGACATATTTAAGTCCCAAGTACCTTACAAAGTAACAATACTTGGCACTTGGGGGCTAATGTATGCAGTTCAGCAAGTTTATCAAGGTTAAGCTGGAGTATTAAGTACTTTGAATACGGTCCCAAAACAATTTAAAGTACCGATTCATTTATGATCAAAATGAGCCGGTTCTATTAAAGTCAAGAAAAGATTCAAAGGTAAAGGTCTCGGCCTATATTTTAAAGTCTACAGGTTATTCCGGTTCTCTCATAATATGAAGACTTGGGGGCTGAAGGAATACAGATAAGCCGGAAAAACGTACCTCATATTTTAACTGCAGCCGCTTGACCATCTCAATCTCAGACTCGCGACTGGAGTGTACATGACTGAGATAGCCAGATAAAATGTCATTGGCATTTAGATGGTCATAGCTTGGAACATCAAAGCGAACTTTCTGTTTTTCCAAAGCCTCTTGTTTTGCTATACATCGAGCCAGCACGGTTGGGTTCCCCAGTTCAATAAAGCGGCTCCCAGTAATCTGAACATCTTGTGCAGACGGAGATGGCGGGTTGGCTGAGCTTGACGGTCCGGTTGTGGAAGGGTTCACAGTGGTCTCGTCAAATGACGGCTCAGGAGGATTTGCTTCGGTGTCAATAGGCGGATCTTCTGGAGCGTCTGTTAATGGAGAAGATGGCCTGGCCGGGTCAGATGCCAGCACCGGCGGGTCTTCCGCCGGCTTAGCTGCCTTCGCTTTCTTGGATTTATCTTGGCCACTAAGGAAAAATGTTGCAGGATTATCAGTATAAAGATACAACTCAACAACCTGCAGGAAAAGAGGATTTTTGATTACCCGGGAGCAGTCTTGAAAGCCGGGAATTGCGTCTGCGATGAGTCGCCAGAAGAGCGATACACCTCCTAAAAGGATAAAATAGAGATAAAAGAAATACAAGGAGAAGGATCCATTAAACAGAGTTAAAGACAGAAATAAGTAAACCTCATTCGGACGTTTCCGAGGAGTTTGTTGAAGAACGACAGCCGGTTCATCTTCAATCCCAGCTTGATGGTGGCTTTCATGTTGCTGCTTTTTCAAACGAAAGTTGGGATCCAAGTGAGCTAAAGGGTTAGAAAACCTTACTTCATGGATCACTCGTCGAACTTTGTGTCTTGGTAAGGGCTCTGAATCGGAGGAAATGATAGTTACCTCTGCTTCCCCGGCCTGGCTGGCCCTAGTGTCATCCTGGTAATGATCAATGTCAATAAGATTGTTAAAAATTGGCCAAGGGAATCAAGGGCTACCTCCGAGTCAGATGTATCATCAAGCTTCATCAGGTCTTCAGCAGTGCTCTTTTTCTTCTTTTTGGACTTCCGAGTCGTCTTATTGGCGTTCATGGCGGCGGCTTTTGCTTTCTTGGCCGCCTCGTGGTCATACTTAACTTTCCATAAGTCAGAATTGACCTGCAAACAGGTAAAAACAAGGTAAAAGTCAGGCAAGTATTAAAACAATGCGGCTGGAAAAATACTAAGGGGACAAATAATGACATCCTTACTTCTGGGACCGGGTTAAGCTGGCAGAAGGGGTTTAACCCGATGACACTGCAATCTTCATACTTCCCGTTCACCAGAATAGTTGACATTGAGACAATATCTTCTTCTGTCAATTGAACGGGACTATGATGAAGGGAGTCATCAGGGCCTCCACCATACTCATACATCAGCTTCGACCGGCGGCTCAAAGGGATGACCCGCCATGAGATCCAGCAGCGGGTCAGATCAACTCCAGTTAACCCGTTCCCCAACAAAGCGTTGATCCTTCTGATGGATGGAAGCAGCCTCTTGCCTTCAGCGATAGTCAGCTTATCAAGAAGCGCGAACTTGGAGTCAAGATGCTCGGGGCGATAACCCGGCAGGGGCTTCTCGTTTGCTGGAGAAGTGTCCTGACAGTAGAACCAAGTCTGGTTCCAGTCCTTTGGGTGACTTGGTAAGACAATAAGGAGAAAGACGGCACCCTGCCGGCGCTGAATTGATATGCCTCCAAGTTCTAAACTAGGGCCGTTGGTGCACTCATTGTGCCGGTTCAGATAAAAGTATTCTCTAAATAACTTCACGGTCGGCTCTTGTTGAAGATATACCTCACAGAGCACTTGGAAGTTACAGATGTTAGATATAGAGTTGGGCCCGATGTCTTGAGGGTGGAGCTTGAAAAAATGGAGGACCTCTCTGAAGAACTTTGAGCCGGGCGGTAAGAATCCACGGTTCATGTGGTCAGTAAAAACAATCACCTCACCATCTCTCGGATTGGGCCGTTCTTCTTCCGGGTTAGGAGCACGGTAAGACATGACGGCTTTTGATGGCAGAAATCCTATGAGGAAGAAATCTTTTAAACGTTCCTCAGTTATGGTTGAGGGGACCCAGTTACAGATGGTTGGTGTCTTTGACGGCATGATGTGCAAGGAACTGAAAAGAAAAGCAACATGCCGGTTCAGTTTTATGGTGAGGTTAACGGTTAAAGGATGAAGATGCAAAACAAGTAATGGCGACTTAACTAAGGGCTAATGCCATATAAGGAAAAGAAAGTCGGTGCGGTAAGCCGCCATGACTACAGATTCTTTCATAAAGCGGATTCAGCTAAGTGTTGGGACAAACAAGTTTCCCACAATGCTTGATATTATTTCAGATCAAATGGATGTTTAAAATGGAAAATTTTCTAGACCTAAAAATACAGTCCAGATGAGTTCATCAGATCTAAACATAGCTCTTGTACCAGACAAAGGAGTCTGCTAGTATCAAAAGGAGGCAACAAACAGCTACTGCATGAACATACATCTCTTTTGGATCAGAAAGAGGAGGCAGTGGAAGAACTATGATGAACTACGAAGAACACACAGGATCTTGGAAACCCTAATGAAGATCTGAGACATGAAGCAAAGAAAGCTTATGGTTGCAGGTCTACTGTGGAGATCGCCACGGGTGCTCTGGATCGGTTCAGGTCGATGCAGCGGCCAGAGTCGACGACGGAGATGAGGCACGGCGGCGGCGAAGCTCGAGCAGTAGCAGGGTCGCGAGAGGAAGAAGACAGAGAGAGAGAAGAATGAGGAAGGCCGGGGTGAGCCTATTTATAAGGAAAGATGCGAACAGACGGGCGCGAAAATCAAGGGAGAGCTGAATAATGGTTATCCAGCTATATAGGCGCCTCGATTCTCGGGAAACATTAAAGACAAAAGATCCGTTGGAAGATGACGTCATGAAAGTCTTTTGCATTTTCAAGAGATGACGTCACGGCGGGTTACAAGGAAATTTCAGTAAAGATAAGAAGATGGATTTTTTGGCTAAGTATGGAAGATTGACAAAGAACAAAGTTCAAAGTCAACCTGGGGCCTAATGTTGGGGATATTACTATCAGTTGAGACCAGCCCAGGAGGGGCCGGGTCAACCCCAATGGCGGGTTACGCACGAAGCCCAGTAAACATCCAAGATTGTAGTTTATTAAGTCTTATAGAAGGCCCAAGGGCCTGAAGGCGGTTTAAGGCCTGATATGATGAACCGCCATATGTAAGGAAAGACTTGTAAGGAAAGGCATGTAAAGAAAGTCACCGAGCCGGATACGATTATGAGCCGGCCGGGACTCTGTAGGCCACCAAGCGTCAACCCATGTATATAAGGGGACGACCCGGTGGCGGCTTAGGGCAAGAAACAACAAAGCGATAACCAAGCTGGGGAGTTGAGCCTCTTGGAGATCGAAACCCCAGCAATACCAATCTCAACTAGACATAGGCTTTTACCTTCATCGTAAGGGGCCGAACTAGTATAAAAACTCTCTCGTGTCCTTTGTCCCGATTAACCCCTTTAAGCTTCCTAGTGCGATGGCCCTACGACTAAGTCCTTGCTCTAGGACATCTGCCGTGACAATTCCAAGACAAATTCAAATGGGATTTATTGGAAAGAATTAAACGCAACTCCGAAGATTTGGACCTCGACAATGGTAAGGAGTCAGGTATGACACCTAGTTTTGATTGTGTTAAATATTTTATGGATACCGATATTTTTCATAAATTTAGCACTAAATATGGACTTGACTCTGAGATAGTAGCTTCTTTCTGTGAATCTTTTGCTGCTTATGTTGATCTCCCCAAGGAGAAGTGGTTTAAATATCATCCTCCCATAAAAGTAAAAGTAGCTGCACCTATTAAAGTTGAAGAAAAGACTATTACTTATAATGATCCTATTGTTCCTACTTCTTATGTTGAGAAACCAGCTTTCCCTGTTAGGATAAAGTATCATGCTAAAGCTTCAACTGTGGTTCATAAAAGCAATATTAAAACATATACACCTCCTGAGCAAGTTAAAGTTGAACCTAATATTGCTATTGTTAAAGACCTCTTGTCTGATAATATAGATGGGCATGTTATTTATTTCTGTAATGAATCTGCTAGAATTGCTAAACCCCGTGATATAGATAAACCTAGACCTATGGTAGGCATGCCTGTTATTTCTGTTAAAATAGGAGATCATTGTTATCATGGCTTGTGTGATATGGGTGCTAGTGCTAGTGTAATACCTATTGACTTATACAAAGAAATTATGCATGACATTGCACCCGCTGAGTTAGAAGATATTGATGTCACAATTAAACTTGCTAATAGAGATACTATTTCACCAATGGGAATTGTTAGAGATGTTGAAGTCTTGTGTGGGAAAACTAAATATCCTGCTGATTTTCTTGTTCTTGGTTCCCCACAAGATAGTTTTTGTCCCATTATATTTGGTAGACCCTTCTTAAATACTGTTAATGCTAACATAGATTGCAAAAGGGATGTTGTTACTGTCGGTTTAGATGATATGACTCATGAATTTAATTTTTCTAAATTTAGTAGACAACACCATGAAGAAGAATTATCTCATAAGGATGAAATTATTGGTCTTGCTTCTATTGCCGTACCTCCTAGTGATCCTTCAGAACAATATTTGCTAGACCATGAAAATGATATGTTTATGAATGAAAGAAGGGAATTAGATGAAGTATTCTTTAAACAAGAACCTATTCTGAAAAACAATTTACCTGTTGAAATCCTAGGGGATCCTCCTCCACCCAAGGGTGATCCCGTGTTTGAGCTTAAACCGTTACCTGATACTCTTAAATATGCTTATCTTGATGAGAAAAAGATATACCCTGTTATTAGTAGTGCTAACCTTTCAGAACATGAAGAAGAGAGATTATTAAAAACTCTGAAGAAGCACTGCGCTGCTATTGGGTATACTCTTGACGATCTTAAGGGCATTAGTCCCACTCTATGTCAACATAAAATTAATTTGTAAGAAGATGCTAAACCAGTTCGTGATCATCAACTCCGTCTGAATCCTTAAATGAAAGAGGTGGTAAGAAAGGAGATACTAAAGCTCCTTGAGGCAGGTATAATTTATCACGTTGCTGATAGTAAGTGGGTAAGTCCTGTCCATTGTGTCCCTAAGAAGGGAGGTATTACTGTTGTTCCTAATGATAAAGATGAATTGATCCCTCAAAGAATTATCACTGGTTATAGGATGGTAATTGATTTCCGCAAATTAAATAAGGCTACTAAAAAAGATCATTACCCCTTACCTTTTATCGATCAAATACTAGAAAGATTATCCAAACATACACATTTTTGCTTTCTAGATGGTTATTCTGGTTTCTCTCAAATACATGTGTCAGCCAAAGATCAATCAAAGACTACTTTTACATGCCCTTTTGGTACTTTTGCTTATAGACGTATGCCTTTTGGTTTATGTAATGCACCTGCTACCTTTCAAATATGAATGATGGCTATATTCTCTGACTTTTGTGAAAAGATTTGTGAGGTTTTCATGGACGACTTTTTTGTTTATGGATCTTCTTTTGATGATTGCTTGAGCAACCTTGATCGAGTTTTGCAGAGATGTGAAGAAACTAATCTTGTCTTGAATTGGGAAAAGTGCCACTTTATGGTTAATGAAGGTATTGTTTTGGGGCATAAAGTTTCTGAAAGAGGTATTGAAGTTGATGAAGCCAAGGTTGATGCTATTGAAAAGATGCCATGTCCCAAGGACATCAAAGGTATAAGAAGTTTCCTTGGTCATGCCGGTTTTTATAGGAGGTTCATTAAGGACTTCTCCAAAATCTCTCGGCCTCTGACTAATTTATTACAAAAAGATATACCATTTGTTTTTTATGATGATTGCGTAGAAGCATTTGAAATACTTAAGAAAGCATTGATTTCTGCACCTATTGTCCAGCCACCTGATTGGAATTTACCCTTTGAAATTATGTGTGATGCTAGTGATTATGCTGTAGGTGCTGTTCTAGGACAAAGAGTTGATAAGAAACTAAATGTTATTCAATATGCTAGTAAAACTCTAGACAATGCTCAAAGAAATTATGCTACTACTGAAAAAGAATTCTTAGCAGTTGTATTTGCTTGTGATAAGTTTAGACCTTATATTGTTGATTCTAAAGTAACTATTCACACTGATCATGCGGCAATTAAATATCTTATGGAAAAGAAAGATGCTAAACCTAGACTTATTAGATGGGTTCTCTTGCTTCAAGAATTTTATTTACATATTGTTGATAGAAAAGGAGTTGAGAACCCCGTTGTAGACAACTTGTCTAGGCTAGAAAATGTGCTTGATGACCCACTACCTATTGATGATAGCTTTCCTGATGAGCAATTAAATGTCATAAATACTTCTCATACTGCTCCATGGTATGCTGACTATGCTAATTATATTGTTGCTAAGTTTATACCACCTAGTTTCACATACCAGCAAAAGAAAAAGTTCTTCTATGATTTGAGGCATTACTTTTGGGATGACCCACATATTTATAAAGAAGGACTAGATGGTGTTATTAGACGTTGTGTACCTGAGCATGAACAGGAACAGATCCTACGCAAGTGTCACTCCGAAGCTTATGGAGGACACCATGCTGAAGATAGGACTGCGCATAAGGTACTGCAATCTGGTTTTTATTGGCCTACTCTCTTCAAGGATGCCCGTAAGTTTGTCTTATCTTGTGATGAATGTCAAAGAATTGGTAATATTAGTAGACGTCAAGAAATGCCTATGAATTATTCACTTGTTATTGAACCATTTGATGTTTGGGGCTTTGACTATATGGGACCTTTTCCTTCCTCTAATGGTTATACACATATTTTAGTTGCTGTTGATTACGTTACTAAGTGGGTAGAAGCTATTCCAACTAGTAGTGCTGATCATAACACTTCTATTAAAATGCTTAAAGAAGTTATCTTTCCAAGGTTTGGAGTCCCTAGATATTTAATGACTGATGGTGGCTCGCATTTTATTCATGGTGCTTTCCGTAAAATGCTTGCTAAATATGATGTTAATCATAGAATTGCATCTCCTTATCACCCTCAGTCTAGTGGTCAAGTAGAATTGAGTAATAGAGAACTTGAATTAATTTTGCAAAAGACTGTTAATAGGTCCAGAAAGAATTGGTCCAAGAAACTTGATGATTCATTATGGGCCTATAGAACTGCATATAAAAATCCTATGGGTATGTCTCCGTATAAAATGGTCTATGGAAAAGCATGTCACTTACCTCTCGAACTAGAACACAAGGCTTATTGGGTTATTAAAGAACTTAATTATGATTTTAAACTTGCCGGTGAGAAGAGGTTATTTGATATTAGCTCACTTGATGAATGGAGAACCAAGCCTACGAAAATGCCAAGTTGTTTAAAGAAAAAGTTAAAAGATGGCATCACAAAAGGATACAAAAGCGTGAGTTTAATGTAGGTGATTATGTATTGCTATGCAACTCTCTTTTAAGATTTTTTGCAGGAAAACTTCTCTCTAAATGGGAAGGCCCTTATGTTATCGAGGAGGTCTACCGTTCCGGTGCCATAAAATCAACAACTTCGAAGGCACAAATCCGAAGGTGGTGAACGGTCAAAGAATCAAACATTACATCTCAGGTAATCCCATAAATGTTGAAACCAATGTTATTGAAACCGTAACCCCGGAGGAATACATAAAGGACACTTTTTGGAATATTTCAGACTCTGAAAAGGAATAGGTATGTGGTACGGTAAGTAAACCGACTCCAAAACAGTTTTTAAGGCAATATTTCCCCGTTTTGGAATATTTAGAAAAATAGAAAATAAGCAGCAGTCCAGAAAGGACACGAGGGCTCCACGAGGGTGGAGGGCACACCCTACCCCCCTGGGCGCGCCCTCCTACCTCGTGGGAACCTCGTGTGCTCTCTGGACTCCGTTTTCTTACAGGACACGTATTTTGGTCGGTAAAAATTCATTATATTACCTCCTGGGGGTTTTGACTCCCGTATCACGCAAAAATCTCATGTCTTTGTTTCGAGCTATTTTTCTGGCAGATCTAGATTATCATGACGTCTCCAAGTGCTCCCAAGGACAAGTTCTTAGAGAAGATCATCAACCCTTACCTCGCGGAGGTGCAGCGACACCCTCAAACCATTGAGATGCGTTATGGGTTGCTGCACATCCGTGATGCTGAGGGACCGAAGGGGAACGGAAGCGTGGAGACGAGGCTCAAAGCAATGGAGCAACAAGTTTTCAAGTGTCAGGGGATGGTGGAGCGTGGACTCAACTCCAACTACATGATGATCGCAGAGTTCACCAACAAACACAAGCTAGATGCCGACAACATCGGGGAGACCATCTTCAAGCTTCACGAGAAAATCGAGCACCTTCAAGCTCAGATCTATGACCTGCAAAAGCAAAACTGTGAGTATGAATATAGATTCAAAAGGATGAGTTTGGCTGCAGATTTGAGGATCCCGGAGACTCGGTCATCCTTCTATGATGGTGAGCCTATGCCTTGGAAGAAGGATGACAAGCCTACGGCATCAACAAAATCACCACCGTCTCCTCCAACAAAGAAGAATTGATTATCTGGTATGGGCACTCCACTTGGCAACTGCCAAGCTTGGGGGAGTGCCCGGTATCGTATCACCATCACTTTTATCTTTACCGTTTTTCTTAGTTCGATCCTTTTGGTAATATCTTGATCTAGTAGAATAAAAGTTCTTAGTATGATCTAGTTGTGAGTTTTGCTTTATTATCCTTCTATGTAATCGAGTCCGTGAGCTAAATAATAAAGATTAGTGTTGAGTCAAGGGCTTGATTATTTTGCCATGATCCTAAGTGAATAAAAGAAAATAGAAAGAAATAAAAAGAAACAAAGAGATCATGTGACTCTTATGGAGAGTAATGAGCTCACATAGAAAGAGTATGATGAATAAAAGTTATTGAGGGTTGACAAACATAGTTTTGGTCATCGTTGCAATTAATAGGAAGTAATAAAGAAAGAGAGGTCTTCACATATAAATATACTATCTTGGACATCTTTTATGATTGTGAGCACTCATTAAAATATGACGTGCTAAAGAGTTGACATTGGACAAGGAAGACAACGTAATGGGTTATGTTTTCTTACATCTGAGATAAATTATATTGTCTTGGATCCTCCAACATGTTGAGCTTGCCTTTCCCCCTCATGCTAGCCAAATTCATTGCACCAAGTAGAGATACTACTTGTGCTTCCAAACACCCTTAAACCAGTTTTGCCATGAGAGTCCACCATACCTACCTATGGATTGAGTAAGATCCATCAAGTAAGTTGTCATCGGTGCAAGCAATAAAAATTGCTCTCTGAATATGTATGATTGATTGGTGTGGAAGAAATAAGCTTTATATGATCGTGTGATATGGAAGTAATAAAAGCGATAGACTGCATAATAAAGGTCCATATCACAAGTGGCAATATAAAGTGACGTTCTTTCGCATTAGGATTTTGTGCATCCAACCATAAAAGCGCATGACAACCTCTACTTCCCTCTGCGAAGGGCCTATCTTTTACTTTTATCTCCTATATTGCAAAAGAGTCAAGGTGATCTTCACCCTTCCTTTTTACATTTTATCCTTTGGAAAGCACAATATGTTGGAAAGATCCTGGTATATATGGCTAATTGGATGTGGGTTTTCATGAACTATTACTGTTGACATTACCCTTGAGGTAAAACGCTGGGAGGAAAAACTATAAGCCCCTATCTTTCTCTCTATCCGATTAAAACTCCATACCCATAAGTATTGCGTGAGTGTCAGCAATTGTGAAAGACTATATGATAGTTGAGTATGTGGACTTGCTGAAAAGCTCTTATACATTGACTCTTTCCTATGTTATGATAAATTGCAATTGCCTCAATGACTGAGATTATAGTTTGTCAGTTTTCAATGAAGTTTACGATTCATACTTGATATTGTGATTGAATTATTACTCTAGCATAAGATATTATATGACAAGAATTATATAAGTTGCTACTCTAAGAATGATCATGATGCCCTCATGTCCGTATTTTATTTTTATCGATACCTTCATCTCTAAACATGTGGACATATTTTTCGATTTCGGCTTTTCGCTTGAGGACAAGCGAGGTCTAAGCTTGGGGGAGTTGATACGTCCATTTTGCATCATGCTTTTATATCAATATTTATTGCATTATGGGCTATTATTACACATTATGTCACAATACTTATGCCTATTCTCTCTTATTTTACAAGGTTTACATAAAGAGGGAGAATGTTGGCAGCTGGGATTCTGGCTGGAAAAGGAGCAAATATTAGAGACCTATTCTGCACAGCTCCAAAAGTCCTGAAACTTCACGGATGATGTTTTCCAAATATATAAAAAAAACATTGAGCACAAGAACTTCACCAGGGGGCCACACCCTGCCCACGAGGGTGGGGGCGCGCCCTACCCCCCTGGGCGTGCCCCCCTACCTCGTGGGCCCCCTGGCGGCCCTCCGGTGACCATCTTCTTATATATGGACCCTTTCGATGGGAAAAAATCATAAGCCATCTTCTTGGAAGAAACTCCTCAGCCATGAGGTGGAACCTTGGCGGAACCAATCTAGGGTTCTGGCGGGGCTGTTCTGCCGGGGAAACTTCCCTCCCGGAGGGGGGAAATCATCGCCATCGTCATCACCAATGCTCCTCTCATCGGGAGAGGGCAATATCCATCAACAACTTCATCAGCACCATCTCATCTCAAAACCCTAGTTCATCTCTTGTATCCAATTCTTGTCTCCAAGTCCGGGATTGGTGCTAGTAGGTTGCTAGTAGTGTTAATTACTCCTTGTAGTTGATGCTAGTTGGTTTAATTGGTGGAAGATCATATGTTCAGATCATATATGCACATTAATACCCCTCTGATTATGAACATGTTTATGCCTTGTGAGTAGTTACTTTTGTTCCTGAGGACATGGGAGAAGTCTTGCTATTAGTAGTCATGTGAATTTGGTATTCGTTCGATATTTTGATGAGATGTATGTTGTCTCTCCTCTAGTAGTGTTATGTGAACATCGACTACATGACACTTCACCATTGTTTGGGCCTAGATGAAGGCATTGGGAAGTAATAAGTAGATGATGGGGTTGCTAGAGTGACAGAAGCTTAAACCCTAGTTTATGCGTTGCTTCGTAAGGGGCTGATTTGGATCCATATGTTTCATGCTATGGTTAGGTTTACCTTAATACTTTTGTTGTATTTGTGGATGCTTGCAATAGAGGTTAATCATAAGTGGGATGCTTGTCCAAGTAAGGGCAGCACCCAAGCACCGGTCCACCCACATACCAAATTATCAAAGTACCGAACGCGAATCATATGAGCGTGATGAAAACTAGCTTGACGATATTCCCATGTGTCCTCGGGAGCGCTTTACATCATATAAGAGTTTGTCCAGGCTTGTACTTTGCTACAAAAGGATTGGGCCACCTTGCTGCACCTTATTTACTTTTGTCACTTGTTGCTCATTACAAATTATCTTATCACAAAACTATCTGTTACCACTTATTTCAGTACTTGCAGAGAATACCTTGCTGGAAACCGCTTATCATTTCCTTCTGCTCCTCGTTAGGTTCGACACTTTTACTTATCAAAAGTACTATGATAGATCCCCTATACTTGTGGGTTATCAAGACTCTTTTCTCTCATCTTTGCGCAAAGCGAGCTTGTTCGCTACAAGTGACCGAGGCATGGACTGATAATGTACCTCCCTTCCTTGTCAGTAGCCTCGTGATGGACTGTGCCAATTGTGCTTTTTTGAATAAAGAACCCCATATTCCAATGCAAAAAATAAAAAACACCCGGGCGGGCTTACCGATCACAAAAAATGGACCTAGTCGGGCGCCTCAGACGGGCCTCAAACGGCTGGGCTAACCGGCGCCCCTTGTATTCAGCCCAAATATGGGACGAATATGGGCTGGCCCAAGCGCGTCCCCTACGTCTTTTGCTGCTCCCGCACATAGGCAGCGGTGGGTGCTTGTGCCCGCCCCGCCGGCCCGAACGCACACGCCAGAATCAAAGGCGTGTGCCGCCCGCCGCGAGAGGAAGCGAGAAAGGAGAGGGAGGAGGCGGAGCAGTCCGTGCGCCATGCTACCTCTTGAGCATGTGTTGGTTTCCCTTAAAGAGGAAAGGGTGATGCAGCAAAGTACCGTAAGTATTTCTCTCAGTTTTTGAGAACCAAGGTATCAATCCAGTAGGAGACTACACGCAAATCGCCTAGTACCTGCACAAACAATCAAGAACCTTGCAACCAATGCGATAAAGGGGTTGTCAATCCATTCACGGCCACTTGCAGAAGTGAGATCTAGTAAAGATAATAAAATAAATATTTTTGGTATTTTTGTTGTATAGATTGAAAAATAAAGATTGCAAAATAAATAGTAGACTAGAATTATAGATCGTAAACATATATGATGTAAAGTAGACCCGGGGGTCATAGGTTTCACTAGTGGCTTCTCTCAAGATAGCATAAATTACGATGGGTGAACAAATTACTGACGAGCAATTGATAAAAAAAGTGCATAGTTATGAGAATATATAGGCATGATCATGAACATAGGCATCATGTCCGTGTCAAGTAGACCGAAACGATTCTATGTCTACTACTATTACTCCAGACATCGACCGCTATCCAGCATGCATCTAGAATATTAAGTTCATAAGAACAGAGTAACGCATTAGGCAAGATGACATGATGTAGAGGGATAAACTCAAGCAATATGATGTAAACCCCATCTTTTTATCCTCGATGGCAACAATACAATACGTGTCGGTTCCCTTTCTGTCACTGGGATCGAGCATCGCAAGATTGAACCCAAAGCTAAGCACTTCTCCCATTGCAAGAAAGATCAATCTAGTAGGCCAAACCAAACTGATAATTCGAAGAGACTTGCAAAGATATTAAATCATGCATATAAGAATTCAGAGAATAATCAAATATTTTTCATAGATAATCTTGATCATAAACCCACAATTAATCGGATCTCGACAAACACAACGCAAAAAGTATTACATCTAATAGATCTCCAAGAACATCGAGGAGAACTTTGTATTGAGAACCAAAGAGAGATAAGAAGCCATCTAGCTAATAACTATGGACCCGAAGGTCTGTGGTAAACTACTCTCACATCATCGAAGATGCTGTGGTGTTTATGTAGAAGCCCTTCGTGATTGAATCCCCCTCCGGCAGATCGTCGGAAAAGGCCCCAAGATGGGATCTCACTGGTACAGAAGGTTGCGGCGGTGGAAAGGTGGTTTCATGGCTCCCCTGGATGTTTTCAGGGTATAAGAGTATATATAGGAGAAAGAAGTAGGTCGGTGGAGCTCTGTGGGGCCCACGAGGGTGGGGGCGCGCCTACCCCCCTGGGCGTGCCCCTGCCTCGTGGAAGCTTCGCGGACTTCCAAACTTGTACTCCAAGTCTCCCGGGTGATGTTTGTTCCAAGAAAGATCCTCGCAAAGGTTTCATTCCGTTTGATATTCCTTTTCTGCGAAACACTAAAATAGGCAAAAAAACATCAATTTGCACTGGGCCTTCGGTTAATAGGTTAGCCCCAAAAATAATATAAAAGTGCATAATAAAGCCCATTAAACATCCAAAACAGATAATATAATAACATGGAATAGTCAAAAATTATAGATACGTTGGAGACGTATCACGCCGCCGCCTCGGGATGCAGGCGGAGCCCGATGAGGAGCCATGGCTCCTTGATTGGGTCTACAGCCAGTCGCTTACGACCGAGGAGACGGACGTGCGACGGCTCCACCAGAAGAACACCAAGGCTCTCTAGATTGCCATTGAGCAGTCCGAGCACGAGACGGCAGGGGCAGGGGTAGAGGCGGTTAGGCTCGCGAAGTTCAATTGGTAGTAGGATAGGGTCGTTCGGCAGTTCAAATGGCTCATCATACTCTCTAACTGTTGGGGAACGTAGCAATAATTCAAAATTTTCCTACGTGTCACCAAGATCAATCTATGGAGTCATCTAGCAACGAGGGAGGAGTGGATCTACATACCCTTGTAGATCGCGCGCGGAAGCGTTCAAGAGAACGGGGTTGATGGAGTCGTACTCGTCGTGATCCAAATCACCGATGATCCTAGCGCCGAACGGATGGCACCTCCGCGTTCAACACACGTACGGAGCAGCGACGTCTCCTCCTTCTTGATCCAGCAAGGGGAAGGAGAGGTTGATGGAGATCCAGCAGCACGACGGCGTGGTGGTGGCAGTAGCGGGATTCCAACAGGGCTTCGCCAAGCGCTGCGGGAGGAGGGAGATGTGTCATGGGAGGGAGAGGGAGGCGCCAGGGCTTAGGTATGGTTGCCCTCCCTTCCCCCCACTATATATAGGGCCAAGGGAGAGGGGGGCGCAGCCTTGGCCCTTCCTCCAAGGAAGGGTGCGGCCAGGGAGGAGTCCCACCTCCCCAAGGCACCTAGGAGGTGCCTTCCCCCTTTAGGACTCTTCATTTCCCTCATCTCTTGGCGCATGGGCCTCTTGGGGCTGGTGCCCTTGGCCCATATAGGCCAAGGCGCACCCCCTACAGCCCATGTGGACCCCCGGGGTAGGTGGCCCCACCCGGTGGACCCCCGGGACCCTTCCGGTGGTCCCGGTACAATACCGGTGACCCCGAAACTTGTCCCGATGGCCGAAATAGCACTTCCTATATATAATTCTTTACCTCCGGACCATTCCGGAACTCCTCGTGATGTCCGGGATCTCATCCGGGACTCCGAACAACTTTCGGGTTACCGCATACTAATATCTCTATAACCCTAGCGTCACTGAACCTTAAGTGTGTAGACCCTACGGGTTCGGGAGACATGCAGACATGACCGAGATGACTCTCCGATCAATAACCAACAGCGGGATCTGGATACCCATGTTGGCTCCCACATGTTCCACGATGATCTCATCGGATGAACCACGATGTCAAGGACTTAATCAATCCCGTATACAATTCCCTTCGTCTATCGGTATGATACTTGCCCGAGATTCGATCGTCGGTATCCCGATACCTTGTTCAATCTCGTTACCGGCAAGTCTCTTTACTCGTTCCGTAACACATCATCCCGTGATCAACTCCTTGATCACATTGTGCACATTATGATGATGTCCTACCAAGTGGGCCCAGAGATACCTCTCCGTTTACACGGAGTGACAAATTCCAGTCTCGATTCGTGCCAACCCAACAGACACTTTCGGAGATACCTGTAGTGTACCTTTATAGCCACCCAGTTACGTTGTGACGTTTGGCACACCCAAAGCACTCCTACGGTATCCGGGAGTTGCACAATCTCATGGTCTAAGGAAATGATACTTGACATTAGAAAAGCTTTAGCATACGAACTACATGATCTTGTGCTAGGCTTAGGATTGGGTCTTGTCCATCACATCATTCTCCTAATGATGTGATCCCGTTATCAACGACATCCAATGTCCATGGTTAGGAAACCGTGACCATCTATTGATCAACGAGCTAGTCAACTAGAGGCTTACTAGGGACATGGTGTTGTCTATGTATCCACACATGTATCTGAGTTTCCTATCAATACAATTCTAGCATGGATAATAAACTCTAGGGCATATTTCCAACAGTCTCCCACTTGCACTAGAGTCAATAATCCAGTTCACATCGATATGTGATTAACACTCAAGGTCACATCCCCATGTGACTAACACCCAAAAAGTTTACTAGAGTCAATAATCTAGTTCACATTACCATGTGATTAACACTCGATGAGTTCTGGGTTTGATCATGTTATGCTTGTGAGAGATGTTATAGTCAATGGGTCTGAATCTTTCAGATCCGTATGTACTTCACAAATTTCTATGTCATCTTGTAGATGCAACTACTACGCTACATTTGGAGCTATTCCAAATAACTGTTCTACTATACGAATCCAGTTTACTACTCAGAATAATCTGGATTAGTGTCAAAGTTTGCATCGGCGTAACCCTTTACGACGAACTCTTTTACCACCTCCATAATCAAGAAAATTCCTTAGTCCACTAGTTACTAAGGATAATTTTGACCGCTGTCCTGTGATCCATTCTTGGATCACTCTTGTACCCCTTGACTGACTCATGGCAAGGCACACTTCAGGTGCGGTACACAGCATAGCATACTGTAGAGAGCCTATGATAAAAGCATAGGGGACGACATTCGTCCTTCCTCTTTCTTCTGCCGTGGTCGAGCTTTAAGTCTTAACTTCATACCTTACAACTCAGGCAAGAACTCCTTCTTTGACTGATCCATCTTGAACACCTTCAAGATCATGTCAAGGTATGTGCTCATTTGAAAGTACCATTAAGAATTTTGATCTATCCTTATAGACCTTGATGCTCATTGTTCAAGTAGCTTAATCCAGGCTTTCCATTGAAAAACACTTTCCAAATAACCCTATATGCTTTCCAGAAATTCTACGTCATTTCTGATCAACAATATGTCAACAACATATATTTATCAGAAATTCTATAGTGCTCCCACTCACTTCTTTGGAAATACAAGTTTCTCATAAACTTTGTATACACCCAAAACTTTGATCATCTTATCAAAGCATACATTCCAACTCCGAGATGCTTACTCCAGTCCTTAGAAGGATTGCTGGAGCTTGGCATACTTGTTAGCATCTTTCAGGATTGACAAAACCTTCCGGTTGTATCACATACAACCTTTCCTCAAAAATCGTCGAGGAAACAATGGTTTTTGGCATCCTATCTGCAAGATTTCACAAATAATGCAGTAATTGCTAATATAATTCCAACAGACTCTTAGCATCGCTACGAGCAAGAAAGTATCATAGTAGTCAACTCCTTGAACTTGTCGGAAAACATCTTAACGACAAGTCGAGCTTTCTTAATGGTGATACTTGCCATCATTGTCCGTCTTCCTTTTAAAAATCCATCTGTACTCAACAGCCTTACGACCATCGAGTAGTTCTTCCAAAGTCTACACTTTGTTTTCATATATGGATCCTCTCTCGGATTATATGGCCTCGAGCCATTTTGGAATCTAGGCCCACCATCGCTTCTCCATAGCTCGTAGGTTCATTGTTGTCTAGCAACATGACTTCCAAGACAGGATTACGTACCACTCTGAAGTAGTACGCATCCTTGTCATCCTACGAGGTTTGGGAGTGACTTGATCTGAAGTTTCATGATCACTATCATAAGCTTCCACTTCAATTGGTGTAGGTGCCACAGGAACAACTTCCTGTGCCCTGCCACACACTAGTTGAAGAGACGGTTTAATAACCTCATCAAGTCTCCACCATCCTCCCACTCAATTCTTTCGAGAGAAACTTTTCCTCGAGAAAGGACCCGATTCCAGAAACAATCCCTTATTGCTTTCGGATCTGAGACAGGAGGTATACCCAACTATTTTGGGTGTCCTATGAAGATGCATTTATCCGCTTTGGGTTCGAGCTTATCAGCCTGAAACTTTTCCACATAAGCGTCGCAGCCCCAAACTTTTAAGAAATGACAGCTTAGGTTTCTCTAAACCATAGTTCATACGGTGTCATCTCATCGGAATTACGTGGTGCCCTATTTAAAGTGAATGTGGTTGTCTCTAATGCCTAACCCATAAACTATCGTGGTAATTTGATAAGAGACATCATGGTATGCATCATATCCAATAGGGTGCAGTTATGATGTTCAGACACACCATCACACTATGGTGTTCCAGGCTGTATTAGTTGTGAAACAATTTCCACAATGTCTTAATTCTGTGCCAAACTCGTAATTCAGATATTCATAACTATGATCATATCATAGATATTTTATCCTCTTGTCACGACGATCTTTCAACTTCACCCTGAAATTACTTGAACCTTTCAATAATTCAGACTCATGATTCATCAAGTAAATATACTCAACATCTACTCAAATCATCTGTGAAGCAAGAACATAACGATATCCAGTACATGCCTCAGCACTCATTGGACTGCACACATCAAAATGTATTACTTCCAACAAGTTGCTTTCTAGTTCCATTTTACTGAAAATGAGGCTTTCAGTCATCTTGCCCATGTGGTATGATTTGCATGTCTCAAGTGATCCAAAATCAAGTGAGTCCAAACGGTCCATTTGCATGGAGTTTCTTCATGCATATACACCAATAGACATGGTTCGCATGTCTCAAACTTTTCAAAACGAGTGAGCCCAAAGATCCATCAACATGGAGCTTCTTCATGCGTTTTATACCGATATGACTTACGTGGCAGTGCCACAAGTAGGTGGTGTTGGGTTTCGTAGTAATTTCAAAAAAATTCCTACGCACACGCAAGATCATGTGATGCATAGCAACGAGGGGGAGAGTGTTGTCTACGTACCCAACGCAGACCGACTGCGGAAGCGATGACACGACGTAGAGGAAGTAGTCGTACGTCTTCACGATCCAACCGATCAAGCACCGAAACTACGGCACCTCCGAGTTCGAGCACACGTTCAGCTCGATGACGATCCCCGGACTCCGATCCAGCAAAGTGTCGGGGAAGAGTTCCGTCAGCACGACGGTGTGGTGACGATCTTGATGTACTACAGCAGCAGGGCTTCGCCTAAACTCCGCTACAGTATTATCGAGGAATATGGTGGCAGGGGGCACCGCACACGGCTAAGGAATAGATCACGTGGATCAACTTGTGTGTTCTAGGGTGCCTCTACCTCAGTATATAAAGGAGCCAAGGGGGGAGGGGGGCGCCGGCCAAGGAGGAGGGCGCAGGAGGAGTCCTACTCCTCCCGGGAGTAGGACTCCCCCCCAATCCTATTCCAACTAGGATTCCCCAAAGGGGGAAAGAGAGAGAGGGGGGCCGGCCACCTTCTCCTAGTCCTAATAGGACTAGGGGAGGGGGAAGGTGCGCAGCCACCTTGGGCTGCCCCTTTCTCCTTTCCACTAAGGCCCATGAAGGCCCATATGGCTCCCGGGGGGTTCCGGTAACCTCCCGGTAACCCGGTAAAATCCCGATTTCACCCGGAACACTTCCGATATCCAAATATAGGCTTCCAATATATCAATCTTTACGTCTCGATCATTTCGAGACTCCTCGTCATGTCCGTGATCACATCCGGGACTCCGAACAACCTTCGGTACATCAAAATGCATAAACTCATAATATAACTGTCATCGTAACCTTAAGCGTGCGGACCCTACGGGTTCGAGAACAATGTAGACATGACCGAGACACGTCTCCGGTCAATAACCAATAGCGGGACCTGGATGCCCATATTGGCTCCTACATATTCTACGAAGATCTTTATCGGTCAGACCGCATAACAACATACGTTGTTCCCTTTGTCATCGGTATGTTACTTGCCCGAGATTCGATCGTCGGTATCCAATACCTAGTTCAATCTCGTTACCGGCAAGTCTCTTTACTCGTTCCGTAATACATCATCTCACAACTAACATATTAGTTGTAATGCTTGCAAGGCTTATGTGATGTGCATTACCGAGAGGGCCCAGAGATACCTCTCCGACAATCGGAGTGACAAATCCTAATCTCGAAATACGCCAACCCAACATCTACCTTTGGAGACACCTGTAATGCTCCTTTATAATCACCCAGTTACGTTGTGACGTTTGGTAGCACCCAAAGTGTTCCTCCGGTAAACGGGAGTTGCATAATCTCATAGTCATAGGAACATGTATAAGTCATGAAGAAAGCAATAGCAACATACTAAACGATCGGGTGCTAAGCTAATGGAATGGGTCATGTCAATCAGATCATTCAACTAATGATGTGACCTCGTTAATCAAATAACAACTCATTGTTCATGGTCAGGAAACATAACCATCTTTGATTAACGAGCTAGTCAAGTAGAGGCATACTAGTGACACTCTGTTTGTCTATGTATTCACACATGTATTATGTTTCCGGTTAATACAATTCTAGCATGAATAATAAACATTTATCATGAAATAAGGAAATAAATAATAACTTTATTATTGCCTCTAGGGCACATTTCCTTCAGGTGGTACTATCATTACTATCTTATATCTTTTGGCATGAATATGTGTATCACTACGATCGAGATTCAATGAACCATTCATTTTAGGTGCAAGACCATTGAAGGTATCATTCAAATAAACAGAGTAACCATTATTCTCCTTAAATGAATAACCATATCGCGATAGACATAATCCAATCATGTCTATGCTCAACGCAAACACCAAATAACAATTATTTAGGTTTTAATACCAATCTCGATGGTAGAGGGAGCGTACGATATTTGATCAACCTTGGAAATACTTCCAACACATATCGTCATCTCACCTTTTAGCTAGTCTCCGTTTATTCCGTAGCCTTTTGTTTCGAGTTACTAACACTTAGCAACCGAACCGGTATCTAATACCCTGGTGCTACTAGGAGTACTAGTAAAGTACACATTAACACAATGTATATCCAATATACTTCTATTGACCTTGCCAGCCTTCTCATCTACCAAGTATCTAGGGTAATTCTACTTCAGTGGTTTTCCCTTTATTACAGAAGCACTTAGTCTCGGGTTTGGGTTCAACCTTGGGTTTCTTCACTAGAGCAGCAGCTGATCTGCCGTTTCATGAAGTTTCCCTTCTTGCCCTTGCCCTTCTTGAAACTAGTGGTTTCACCAACCATCAACAATTGATGCTCCTTCTTGATTTCTACTTTTGTGGTGTCAAACATCGCGAATATCTCAAGGATCATCATATATGTCCCCGATACATTATAGTTCATCACGAAGCTCTAGCAGCTTGGTGGTAATGACTTCGGAGAAACATCACTATCTCATTTGGAAGATCAACTCCCACTTGATTCAAATGATTGTTGTACTCAGACAATCTGAGCACAAGCTCAACAATTGAGCTTTTCTCCCTTAGTTTGCAGGCTAAGAAAATCGTCGGAGGTCTTATACCTCTTGACGTGGGCACGAGCCTGAAATCCCAATTTCAGCCCTCGAAACATCTCATATGTCTCGCGACATTTTAAAACATCTTTGGTTCCTCAACTCTAAACCGTTTAACTGAATTATCATGTAGTTATCAAAATGTGTATGTCAGATGTTCGCAACATCCACAGACAATGTTCGAGGTGCAGCACACTGAGCGGTGCATTAAGGACACAAGCCTTTTCCTGTCTGCATAATTGCTACTATCAACTTTCAACTAAAATTTTCTCTAGGAACATATCTAAAACGTAGAACTGAAGCGCGAGCTATGACATAATTTGCGAAGACCTTTTGACTATGTTCAGGATAATTAAGTTCATCTTATGAACTCCCACTCAGATAGACATCCCTCTAGTCATCTAAGTGATTACATGATCCGAGTCAAATAGGCCATGTTCGATCATCACGTGAGACGGACTAGTCAACATCGGTGAACATCTTCATGTTGATCGTATCTACCATACGACTCATGCTCGACCTTTCGGTCTCTTGTGTTCCGAGGCCATGTCTGTACATGCTAGGCTCGTCAAGTTAACCTAAGTGTTTCGCATGTGTTCCGAGGCCATGTCTGTACATGCTAGGCTCATCAACACCCGTTGTATTCGAACGTAAGAATCTATCACACCCGATCATCACGTGGTGCTTCGAAACGACGAACTTTCGCAACGGTGCACAGTTAGGGGGAACACCTTCTTGAAATTTTAATGAGGGATCATCTTATTTACTACCATCGTTCTAAGCAAATAAGATGTATAAACATGATAAACATCACATGCAATCAAATAGTGACATGATATGGCCAATATCATATTGCTCCTTTTGATCTCCATCTTCGGGGCTCCATGATCATCATCGTCACCGGCATGACACCATGATCTCCATCAGCATGATCTCCATCATCGTGTCTTCATGAAATTGTCTCGCCAACTATTACTTCTACTTCTACAGCTAACGGTTAGCAATAAAGTAAAGTAATTACATGACGTTTATGTTGACACGCAGGTCATAAATAAATTAAGACAACTCCTATGGCTCCTGCCGGTTGTCATACTCATCGACATGCAAGTCGTGATTCCTATTACAAGAACATGATCATCTCATACATCACATATATCATTCATCACATCCTTTGGCCATATCACATCACATAGCATACCCTGCAAAAACAAGTTAGACGTCCTCTAATTGTTGTTTGCATGTTTTACGTGGCTGCTATGGGTTTCTAGCAAGAACGTTTCTTACCTACGCAAAAACCACAACATGATATGCCAATTGCTATTTACCCTTCATAAGGACCCTTTTCATCGAATCTGATCCGACTAAAGTGGGAGAGACAGACACCCGCTAGCCACCTTATGCAACTAGTGCATGTCAGTCGGTGGAACCAGTCTCACGTAAGAGTACGTGTAAGGTCGGTCCGGGCCGCTTCATCCCACAATGCCACCGAATCAAGATTGGACTAGTAAGGTAAGCATATTGAACAAAATCAACGCCCACAACTACTTTGTGTTCTACTCGTGCATAGAAACTACGCATAGACCTAGCTCTGATACCACTGTTGGGGAACGTAGCAATAATTCAGAATTTTCCTACGTGTCACCAAGATCAATCTATGGAGTCATCTAGCAACGAGGGAGGAGTGGATCTACATACCCTTGTAGATCGCGCGCAGAAGCGTTCAAGAGAATGGGGTTGATGGAGTCGTACTCGTCGTGATCCAAATCACCGATGATCCTAGCACCGAACGGACGGCACCTCCGCGTTCAACACACGTACGGAGCAGCGACGTCTCCTCCTTCTTGATCCAGCAAGGGGAAGGAGAGGTTGATGGAGATACAGCAGCACGACGGCGTGGTGGTGGCAGTAGCGGGATTCCAATAGGGCTTCGCCAAGCGCTGCGGGAGGAGGGAGATGTGTCATGGGAGGGAGAGGGAGGCGCCAGGGCTTAGGTATGGTTGCCCTCCCTTCCCCCCACTATATATAGGGCCAAGGGAGAGGGGGGGCGCAGCCTTGGCCCTTCCTCCAAGGAAGGGTGCGGCCAGGGAGGAGTCCCACCTCCCCAAGGCACCTAGGAGGTGCCTTCCCCCTTTAGGACTCTTCCTTTCCCTCATCTCTTGGCGCATGGGCCTCTTGGGGCTGGTGCCCTTGGCCCATATAGGCCAAGGCGCAACCCCTAC
This sequence comes from Triticum urartu, assembly GCF_003073215.2. Classification (NCBI taxonomy): domain Eukaryota; kingdom Viridiplantae; phylum Streptophyta; class Magnoliopsida; order Poales; family Poaceae; genus Triticum; species Triticum urartu. The sequence continues at coordinate 485,540,022 of NC_053026.1, forward strand.
AGCCCATGTGGCCCCCCGGGGTAGGTGGCCCCACCCGGTGGACCCCCGGGACCCTTCCGGTGGTCCCGGTACAATACCGGTGACCCCGAAACTTGTCCCGATGGCCGAAATAGCACTTCCTATATATAATTCTTTACCTCCGGACCATTCCGGAACTCCTCGTGACGTCCGGGATCTCATCCGGGACTCCTAAAAAATTTTGGGTTACCGCATACTAATATCTCTATAACCCTAGCGTCACCGAACCTTAAGTGTGTAGACCCTACGGGTTCGGGAGACATGCAGACATGACCGAGATGACTCTCCGGTCAATAACCAACAGCGGGATCTGGATACCCATGTTGGCTCCCACATGTTCCACGATGATCTCATAGGATGAACCACGATGTCAAGGACTTAATCAATCCCGTATACAATTCCCTTCGTCTATCGGTACGATACTTGCCCGAGATTCGATCGTCGATATCCCGATACCTTGTTCAATCTCGTTACCGGCAAGTCTCTTTACTCGTTCCGTAACACATCATCCCGTGATCAACTCCTTGATCACATTGTGCACATTATGATGATGTCCTACCGAGTGGGCCCAGAGATACCTCTCTGTTTACACGGAGTGACAAATTCCAGTCTCGATTCGTGCCAACCCAACAGACACTTTCGGAGATACCTGTAGTGTACCTTTATAGCCACCCAATTACGTTGTGACGTTTGGCACACCCAAAGAACTCCTACGGTATCCGGGAGTTGCACAATCTCATGGTCTAAGGAAATGATACTTGACATTAGAAAAGCTTTAGCATACGAACTACATGATCTTGTGCTAGGCTTAGGATTGGGTCTTGTCCATCACATCATTCTCCTAATGATGTGATCCCGTTATCAACGACATCCAATGTCCATGGTTAGGAAACCGTAACCATCTATTGATCAATGAGCTAGTCAACTAGAGGCTTACTAGGGACATGGTGTTGTCTATGTATCCACACATGTATCTGAGTTTCCTATCAATACAATTCTAGCATGGATAATAAACGACTATCATGAACAAAGAAATATAATAATAACTAATTTATTATTGCCTCTAGGGCATATTTCCAACACTAACACCTCTGATGACGATGACGACCACGGCTCCTCATCCGACGACTTGGACGATCCTCCACCAGTCGTCGATGCCTATAGTTGTGCCGACGGCCGACAAGGAAGTGCTAAAGATTCGCCGTCTCCATATTTAATTTCAAGCTTTTAGTAATCTAGTTTAAACTTGTCCGACGTTTATGTGAATTATGTGAACTTTTGTGATCTTTTGGAGATCCTTTGGTGATCTTTTGGCGAACAAAATGTGCATTTCTATGCCGATTCTATGTCTGTTTGATTATCTACGTTGTTTAGTTCTATGTTGCATGCTTTAGTATGGATATAGGGTAGCAGATATGAGATATATGGATGTGGACTACAAGATTTGATGAGTGCCCAGTCAGTGTCCATGGATGCGCCCGGGTGTGTGATACGTCTCCAACGTATCTATAATTTTTGATTGTTCCATGCTACTATATTATCAACCTTGGATGTTTTATATGCATTAATATGCCATTTTATATGATTTTTGGGACTAACCTATTAACCTAGAGCCCAATGCCAGTTTCTGTTTTTCCTTGTTTTAGAGTATCGTAGAAAAGGAAAATCAAATGGAGTCCAATTGACCTGAAACTTCACGGAACTTATTTTTGGACCAGAAGAAGCCCACGGAGTATCGGAGTTGGACCAGGAGAGTCCCGGGCTGCCCACGAGGGTGGGGGCGCGCCCACCCCCCCTGGGCGCGCCCCCTGCCTCATGGACAGCCCGGAGGTCCACCGACATACTTCTTCCTCCCATATATACCCATATACCCTAAAAACTTCGAGGAGCACAATAGATCGGGAGTTCCGCCGCCAGAAGCCTCTGTAGCCACCGAAAACCAATCTAGACCCGTTTTGGCACCCTGCCGGAGGGGGAATCCCTCTCTGGTGGCCATCTTCATCATCCCGGCGCTCTCCATGACGAGGAGGGAGTAGTTATCCCTCGGGGCTGAGGGTATGTACCAGTAGCTATGTGTTTGATCTCTCTCTCTCTCTCGTGTTCTTGAAGTGGTACGATCTGGATGTATCGCGAGCTTTGCTATTATAGTTGGATCTTATGATGTTTTCTCCCCCCCCCTACTCTCTTGTAATGGATTGAGTTTTCCCTTCGAAGTTATCTTATCGGATTGAGTCTTTAAGGATTTGAGAACACTTGATGTATGTCTTGCGTGAGATACCTGTGGTGATAATGGGGTATTCTATGATCCACTTGATGTATGTTTTGGTGATCAACTTGCGGGTTCCGTGACCTTGGAAATCTATGCATAGGGGTTGGCACACGTTTTCGTCTTGACTCTCCGGTAGAAACTTTGGGCCTAGGGTTCATACTTTCACTAGTGCAAGTTCTCTGCCTCGTGGGGCCCTCGTGGCTCCCTTGATGTGCTTCTTCTGCCTATATAACTCCATATACCCTAAAACTTCCAGAACGCAAGATAGATCGGGAGTTCCGCCGCCAGAAGCCTCCGTAGCCACCGAAAACCAATCTAGACCGGTTCCGGCACCCTGCCGGAGGGGGCAATCCCTCTCTGGTGGCCATCTTCATCATCCCGGTGCTCTCCATGACGAGGAGGGAGTAGTTCTCCCTCGGGGCTGAGGGTATGTACCAGTAGCTATGTGTTTGATCTCTCTCTCTCGTGTTCTTGATTTGGCACGATCTTGATGTATCGCGAGCTTTGCTATTATAGTTGGATCTTATGTTTCTCCTCCCCCTCTTCTCTCTTGTAATGAATTGAGTTTCCCCTTTGAAGTAATCTTATCGGATTGAGTCTTTAAAGACTTGAGAACACTTGATGTATGTCTTGGTGACCAACTTGCGGGTTTCGTGACATTGGGAACCTATGCATAGGGGTTGGCACACGTTTTCGTCGTGATTCTTCGGTAGAAACTTTGGGGCACTCTTTGAGGTCCTTTGTATTGGTTGAGTAGATGAATCTGATACTTGAGGTGACATTGGAGTATCTAGGTGACATTGGAGTTTTGGTTGATTTGTGTCTTAAGGTGTTATTCTAGTACGAACTCCAGGGTTGTTTGTGACACTTATAGGAATAGCCCAACGGATTGATTGGAAAGAATAACTTTGAGGTGGTTTTGTACCCTACCATAATATCTTCGTTCGTTCTCCGCTATTAGTGACTTTGGAGTGACTCTTTGTTGCATGTTGAGGGATAGTTATGTGATCCAATTATGTTAGTATTGTTGAGAGGACTTACACTAGCGAAAGTATGAACCCTGGGCCTTATTTCAACACATTGCAATGCCGTTTACGCTCACTTTTATCACTTGTTACCTTGCTGGTTTTATAATTTCAGATTACAAATACCTTTATCTACTATCCATATACCACTTCTATCACCATCTCTTCGCCGAACTAGTGCACCTATACAATTTACCATTGTATTGCGTGTGTTGGGGACACAAGAGACTCCTTGTTATTTGGTTGCAGGGTTGCTTGAGAGAGACCATCTTCATCCTACGCCTCCTATGGATTGATAAACCTTAGGTCATCCACTTGAGGGAAATTTGCTACTGTCCTACAAACCTCTGCACTTGGAGGCCCAACAACGTCTACAAGAAGAAGGTTGTGTAGTAGACATCAAGCTCTTTTCTGGCGCCGTTGCCGGGGAGATGAGTGCTTGAAGGTATATCTTTAGATCTTGCAATCGAATCTTTTTGTTTCTTGTTTTAGCACTAGTTTAGTTTATAAAAGAAAACTACAAAAAAATATGGAATTAAGTTTGCCTCATACGCTTCATCTTTTTTATATCTTTCGTGAGTATGATGGAAAAGAAAATTGTGCCAAAGTGTTAGAATAAGAATGCATTAAAATGTTTGGCACTAAATCTTTGAATGATGAGCATGATTGCAATGTTGTTAGTATGAACTCCTTGAATATCCATAGTACTAATGATGATTGCACTAGTTATGATGAAAATGTCTCCTATAAACATGTCAATTTTTGTGGAGTGCATTGGGTTTGCAAGTACACACCAAATAGGGAATATAGATATTGCAAGAGGCATAAGCATTTAGAAACTAAATGGTTTCAAGAAAGGCTAGAAGTTTGTGCTGAAATTTTAAATTTTCTTAGCCGTACTTGTGAACTTTGCACTGAACATGATCATTTCAGTACCCAATGCAAATTGTTTCATGATCATATTATGTCCAAAAATTGTGATGACTTGATTTCCCTTGTACATCATAATGAACTTAGTTTGCTCTTGGGTTATGAAGAAATGAAACGTATAACTAAGGTTATTCCAGAATTTGCCCTTGATAGAGTTCTTCATTTTGATCTAGAGGAAATTTATATGTATTGCGCGGTGAATTGCATTGAAAATCCTTATATTGCCAACTACATAAAAAAAGAAAACAAATAGAGGATGAAGATAATACTAACGAAAGGGAAGAGACTTCCCAATATCCTCCTATTATTTCTTATGATGAATCAGGTAACTAGGAGGAGCCTTCTATTCAACCAATCTCATTAATAAGGAGCTCCAAAAGGAGGATTGAACCCACACATGATGTGGTTAATAAGAAGAAAAGAAAAAGGAAGAGAGGTAAAAAGATATCTCTCCCAAATAATGTTGCTCCTATTACCGTTGTGCCTCATGAAAATATAATTGTGGAAGATGATGCACTTGATGATGATCTCGTTATGCCTATTGCTTGTGGTGATGATTATGATTGGGAAGATAATGATACTTCTTATGATCTTGAAAATCTTTTTGGCACTTACTTGGAAGAATATGATAATTTCTATACTATTGGTGCTATCCATACTATTAATGATGAGAGTGATTATGCTTGTGATATGAAAAGGCCCAAGCTTGGGGATGCTATGTTTGATGAAGATGATGTTTTTAAGAATATATTTGCTGCAATTAATGTTTGTCCCAAGCTTGGGGATGCTAGTTTAATGAAGATGATATTTTTAGTCTCCCAAGTTTTGATATGCAAATTTATAATGATGATAGCATGCCTCCTACTTATGATGATTATATTGATGAAAGTGGGTTTGGAAGAGTGTCAACTTTAGGAAGTAATGATCCCACTATTTTGGAGGATTTTGAATCTTATTATGATAATTATGAAAGTGGATTTGGAGAGGTCATGACTTTATTTAGTAATGATTCCACTATCTTGGAAGAGGTTTCAATCGATTATGACGAGAACAAAGTTGCTACTTATGATAATTATTGTGATGATACATATGCTATAAAAAGTAGTGATGATTATATTTATAAAACTTTTCATGATTATGATTACCCTTTTTTGAACATTACTCTTTTAATGTGGAAACAATTTATAGTATTCGAGTATCTTATAATACTCCCACTATTCCGATTGAGAAGAATTTTGCTCATGTGGAGAGTAGTAAATTTTCTATGCTTGTAGATCATGAAAAGAATGCTTTATGTGATAGTTATATTGTTGAATTCATTCATGATGCTACTGAAAATTATTATGAGGGAGGAATATATGCTTGTAGGAATTGCAATAATATCAAGTTTCCTCTCTATGTGCTTAAAGTTTTGAAGTTATGCTTGCCTTCCTATGCTAGTTGATTATTGTTCCTATAATTTGTTTGCTCACAAAATCCCTATGCATAGGAAGTGGGTTAGACTTAAATGTGCTAGTCATATTCTTCATGATGCTCTCTTTATGTTACAATTCTGATCTTTTATGTGAGCATCGTTGAAATCATCATGCCTAGCTAGGGGCGTTAAACGATAGCGCTTGTTGGGAGGCAACCCAACTTTATTTTTGTTCCTTGCTTTTTGATCCTGTTTAGTAATAAATAATGTGTCTAGCCTCTGTTATGATTGAGTTTTTTATGTTTTATTTAGTGTTTGTGCCAAGTAGAACCGTTGGGAAGACTTGGGGAAAGTCTTTTTGATCTTGCTGTAAAAAAACAGAAACTTTAGCGCTCACGAGAATTGCTGCCATTTTTATTTGGAGAGTGATATTTAGTTAATTATTTTTGCATATGATTAATGGATAAATTCCTCACGTCCAGAAATTTATTTTAGAATTTTTGGGGTTCCATAAGTTTGCTTTAGTTACAGATTACTACAGACTGTTCTGTTTTTGACAGATTCTGTTTTTCGTGTGTTGTTTGCTTATTTTAATGAATCTATGGCTAGTAAAAGAGTTTATAAACCATAGAGAAGTTATAATACAGTAGGTTTAACACCAATATAAATAAAGAATGAGTTAATTAAAGTACCTTGAGGTGGTGTTTTGTTTTCTTTCGCTAACGGAGCTTACGAGTTTTTCGTTAAGTTCTGTGTTGTGAAGTTTTCAAGTTTTGGGTATAGATTCAATGGACTATGGAATAAGGAGTGGCAAGAGACTAAGCTTGGGGATTCCCAAGGCACCCCAAGGTAATATTCAAGGACAACCAAAATCCTAAGCTTGGGGATGCCCCGGAAGGCATCCCCTCTTTCGTCTTCGTTCATCGGTAACTTTACTTGGAGCTATATTTTTATTTACCACATGATATATGTTTTGCTTGGAGCGTCATTTTATTTTATTTAGTTTTTATTTCTGCTTGAATAAAATACCAAGATCTGAAATTATTAAATGTTAGAGAGTCTTCATATAGTTCCATAATTATTCGACTACTCATTGAGCTTCACTTATATCTTTCGGAGTAGTTTGTTGTTGCTCTAGTGCTTCACTTATATCTTTTTAGAGCACGGCGGTGGATTTATTTTGTAGAAATAGATGAAATCTCATGCTTCACTTATATTATTTTGAGAGTCCTAAACAGCATGGTAATTTGCTTTGGTTATGAATTTAGTCCTAATATGATGGGCATCCAAGAGGGGTATAATAAAAACTTTCATATAGAGTGCATTGAATACTAAGAGAAGTTTGATACTTGATAATTGTTTTGAGATATGGAGATGGTGATATTAGAGTCATGCTAGTTGAGTAGTTGTGAATTTGAGAAATACTTGTGTTGAAGTTTGTGATTCCCGTAGCATGCACGTATGGTGAACCGTTATGTGATGAAGTCGGAGCATGATTTATTTATTGATTGCCTTCCTTATGAGTGGCGGTCGGGGACGAGCGATGGTCTTTTTATACCAATCTATCCCCCTAGGAGCATGCGCGTAGTACTTTGTTTCGATAACTAATAGATTTTTGCAATAAGTATGTGAGTTCTTTATGACTAATGTTGAGTCCATGGATTATACGCACTCTCACCCTTCCACCATTGCTAGCCTCTCTAATACCGCGCACCATTCACCGGTACCATAAACCCACCATATATCTTCCTCAAAACAGCCACCATACCTACCTATTATGGCATTTCCATAGCCATTCCGAGATATATTGCCATGCAACTTTCCACCGTTCCGCTTACTTTAACACGCTCCATCATTGTCATATTGCTTTGCATGATCATGTAGTTGACATCGTATTTGTGGCAAAGCCACCGTTCATAATTCTTTCATACATGTCACTCATGAGTCATTGCACATCCCGGTACACCGCCGGAGGCATTCATATAGAGTCATATCTTGTTCTAGGTATCGAGTTGTAATTCTTGAGTGGTAAGTAAATAAAAGTGATGATCATCATTATTAGAGCATTGTCCCAGTGAGGAAAGGATGATGGAGACTATGATTCCCCCACAAGTCGGGATGAGACTTCGGACGAAAATAAATAAAAGAGGCCAAAGAAGCCCAAATAAAAAAAGAGAAAAGAGGCCATAAAAAGAGAAGTCCCAAATAAAAAATAAAAAATGAGAGAAAAAGAGAGAAGGGGCAATGCTACTATCCTTTTACCACACTTGTGCTTCAAAGTAGCACCATGATCTTCATGATAGAGAGTCTCCTATGTTGTCACTTTCATATACTAGTGGGAATCTTTCATTATAGAACTTGGCTTGTATATTCCAATGATGGGCTTCCTCAAAATGCCCTAGGTCTTCGTGAGCAAGCGAGTTGGATGCACACCCACTAGTTTCTTTTGTTGAGCTTTCATACATTTATAGCTCTAGTGCATCTGTTGCATGGCAATCCCTACTCACTCACATTGATATCTATTAATGGGCATCTCCATAGCCCGTTGATACGCCTAGTTGATGTGAGACTATCTTCTCCTTTTTGTCTTCTCCACAACCACCATTCTATTTCACCTATAGTGCTATGTCCATGGCTCACATTCATATATTGCGTGAAAATTGAAAAAGTTTGAGAACATCAAAAGTATGAAATAATTGCTTGGCTTGTCATCTGGGTTGTGCATGATTTAAATATTTTGTGTGGTGAAGTTGGAGCATAGCCAGACTATATGATTTTGTAGGGATAGCTTTCTTTGGCCATGTTATTTTGAGAAGACATGATTGCTTAGTTAGTATGCTTGAAGTATTATTATTTTTATGTCAATATTAAACTTTTGCCTTGAATCTTATGGATCTGAATATTCCTGCCACAATAAAGAGAATTACATGTATAAATATGTTAGGTAGCATTCCACATCAAAAATTCTGTTTTTATCATTTACCTACTCGAGGACAAGCAGGAATTAAGCTGGGGGATGCTGATACGTCTCCAACGTATCTATAATTTTTGATTGTTCCATGCTATTATATTATCAACCTTGGATGTTTTATATGCATTAATATGTTATTTTATATGATTTTTGGGACTAACCTATTAACCTAGAGCCTAGTGTCAGTTTCTGTTTTTCCTTGTTTTAGAGTATCGCAGAAAAGGAAAATCAAATGGAGTCCAATTGACCTGAAACTTCATGGAACTTATTTTTGGACCAGAAGAAGCCCACAGAGTATCGGAGTTGGACCGGGAGAGTCCCGGGCTGCCCAGGAGGGTGGGGGCGCGCCCACCCCCCTAGGCGCGCCCCCCTGCCTCGTGGACAGCCCGGAGGTCCACCGACGTACTTCTTCCTCCCATATATACCCATATACCCTAAAAACTTCGAGGAGCACAATAGATCGGGAGTTCCGCCGCCAGAAGCCTCCGTAGCAACTGAAAACCAATCTAGACCCGTTTCGGCACCCTGCCGGAGGGGGAATCCCTCTCCGGTGGCCATCTTCATCATCCTGGCACTCTCCATGACGAGGAGGGAGTAGTTCTCCCTCGGGGCTGAGGGTATGTACCAGTAGCTATGTGTTTGATCTCTCTCTCTCTCGTGTTCTTGAGGTAGTACGATCTTGACGTATCGCGAGCTTTGCTATTATAGTTGGATCTTATGATGTTTTCTCCCCCCCCTCTACTCTCTTGTAATGGATTGAGTTTTCCCTTCGAAGTTATCTTATCGGATTGAGTCTTTAAGGATTTGAGAACACTTGATGTATGTCTTGCGTGCGATACCTGTGGTGACAATGGGGTATTCTATGATCCACTTGATGTATGTTTTGGTGATCAACTTGCCGGTTCCGTGACCTTGGGAATCTATGCATAGGGGTTGGCACACGTTTTTGTCTTGACTCTCGGTAGAAACTTTGGGGCACTCTTTGAGGTTCTATGTGTTGGTTGAATAGATAAATCTGAGATTGTGTGATGCATATTGTATAATCATACCCACAGATACTTGAGGTGACATTGGAGTATCTTGGTGACATTAGGGTTTTGGTTGATTTGTGTCTTAAGGTGTTATTCTAGTATGAACTCTAGCGCTGTTTGTGACAGTTATAGGAATAGCCCAACGGATTGATTGGAAAGAATAACTTTGAGGTGGTTTCGTGCCCTACCATAATCTCTTCGTTTGTTCTCCACTATTAGTGACTTTGGAGTGACTCTTTGTTGCATGTTGAGGGATAGTTATGTGATCCAATTATGTTATTGTTGTTGAGAGAACTTGCACTAGTGAAAGTATGAACCCTAGGCCTTGTTTCAACACATTGCAATATCGTTTGTGCTCACTTTTATCATTAGTTACCTTGCTGTTTTTATATTTTTAGATTACAAAAACCTTTATCTACCATCCATATACCACTTGTATCACCATCTCTTCGCCGAACTAGTGCACCTATACAATTTACCATTGTATTGGGTGTGTTGGGGACACAAGAGACTCTTTGTTATTTGGTTGCAGGGTTGCTTGAGAGAGACCATCTTCATCCTACGCCTCCTACGGATTGATAAACCTTAGGTCATCCACTTGAGGGAAATTTACTACTGTCCTACAAACATCTGCACTTGGAGGCCCAACAACGTCTACAAGAAGAAGGTTGTGTAGTAGACATCAGTGTGTTCGCGGGCGTTTGAGGACCCGGATTTGCAGATTGCGGCTGTAGACGCTCTAAGAGAAGAGATCGAGGGCATGCCTTGCAGAAAGGTAAGGCTACCGCAGCGGCAACAACAAATACATGTAGAGATGGAGTGGTCAAGTGTGCTAGAGGTGGTAATGTCGATAGTGAATAAGGCGGATGATGATGACGACAGTGTTCATGTTGAGTGTGCTATGTCTTCAACAGCAACTCTGTGGTTCATATCTGATGCGGCGACATCAGATTGCATCATGTCTTACAAAACCTCACGACAACCCAAGGTTCCTTCCTAAAGAAATATTTGGGCCTCCCTCTTTGCAACTCAAAGTGGTGAAATTCTTATTTCCTGTGGATAAGGGCGTCTCCAAAGCTGACCTGTAAATGTCTCCGATATGTCTGTTTTTATGTCCGAACGTGGTCCGTAGACATGATGCCGAGAGTCATCCAAAGCTATTCACCAATTAATCCTTATTTATCTGGTTTAGAGGAGAGAGATGAGAGGGAATCATGCATGTGCGGAGAGAGAATAGAGAGGAGAGCCATGTGGTGGCTTTTTGTTGGTCAAGTGAATGTCCGGACTCCGGTATAGCTCCCCTAGTTTTCCACGGTTTTGCTGAAAAACGGATGTCTGGATCACTTGGCGGACCGATGGTGGTCCCGTCTGGATGACAAAAGTTGTCACAAACAATCCGGGCATATACCGGAGGTTTGAAGGTCTCCTTTGAAGATGTCCTAAGGTGGCCTTCAAGTTGATTGGGATCAGAACATAACCTCATTGGTCGTACGACCCTTGTCAAGTCGGTGCTATCATTTCAAGCGCTCTACTTCAGCACCTCACTCATTGTCCTACCATGCACTCTCAACGCAACAAACTCAAAGCGCGGTTTTCTCTAGGCGGGCGCGGGCCAGACCACAGTTGCTAAATGTAAAGCTAAATGGAACTCCATGTGTCGGCCCCTTGGCTTTTGGGGGTCTTGGCATGTTCAACATGGACAAATTCGCAAGGGAGCTTAGGGCATCTTCAACATTGAACCCGCAAACCGGACACTACATCTATTCACGGATAGGGGGATAAGTCTGATACGTCTCCAACGTATCTATAATTTTTTATTACTCCATGCTATATTATCTACTGTTTTGGACATTATTGGGCTTTATTATCCACTTTTATATTATTTTTGGGACTAACCTATTAACCGGAGGCCCAACCCAGAATTGCTGTTTTTTTGCCTATTTTAGGGTTTCGAAGAAAAGGAATATCAAACGGAGTCCAAACGGAATGAAACCTTCGGGAACGTGATTTTCTCACCGAACATGATCCAGGAGACTTGGACCCTACGTCAAGAAACAAAGGAGGAGGCCACGAGCTAGGGGCGCGCCTACCCCCCCCCCTCCCCCAGGCGCGCCCTCCACCCTTGTGGCCCCCCTGTTGCTCCACCGACGTACTCCTTCCTCCTATATATACCTACGTACCCCCAAACGATCAGATACAGAGCCCAAACCCTAATTCCACCGCCGTAACTTTCTGTATCCAGGAGATCCCATCTTGGGGCCTGTTCCGGAGCTCCGCCGAAGGGGGTATCCATCACGGAGGGCTTCTACATAATCACCATAGCCCCTCCGATGAAGTGTTAGTAGTTTACCTTAGACCTACGGGTCCCTAGTTATTAGCTAGATGGCTTCTTCTCTCTTTTTGGATCTCAATACAATATTCTCCCCTCTCTTGTGGAGATCTATACAATGTAATCTTCTTTTTGCGGTGTGTTTGTTGAGACTGATGAATTGTGGGTTTATGATCAAGTTTATCTATGAACAATATTTGAATCTTCTCTGAATTCTTTTATGTATGATTGGTTATCTTTGCAAGTCTATTCGAATTATCAGTTTGGTTTGGCCTACTAGATTGATCTTTCTTGCAATGAGAGAAGTGCTTAGCTTTGGGTTCAATCTTGCGGTGTCCTTTTCCAATGACAGTAGGGGCAGCAAGGCATGTATTGTATTGTTGCCATCGAGGATAACAAGATGGGGTTTTCATCATATTGCATGAGTTTATCTCTCTACATCATGTCATCTTGCTTAAGGCGTTACTCTGTTTTCATTAACTTAATACTCTAGATGCATGCTGGATAGCGGTCGATGAGTGGAGTAATAGTGGTAGATGCAGGCAGGAGTCGGTCTACTTGTCTCGGACGTGATGCCTATATACATGATCATACCTAGATATTCTCATAACTATGCTCAATTCTGTCAATTGCTCAACAGTAATTCGTTCACCCACTGTAAAATACCTATGCTCTTGAGAGAAGCCACTGGTGAAACCTATGGCCCCCGGGTCTATCTTCATCATATTAATCTTCCAATACTTAGTTATTTCATTTGCTTTTACTTTGCTTTTATTTTACTTTGCATCTTTATCATAAAAATACCAAAAATATTATCTTATCATATCTATCAAATCTCACTCTCGTAAGTGGCCGTGTAGGGATTGACAACCCCTTATCGCGTTGGTTGCGAGGATTTATTTGTTTTGTGCAGGTACGAGGGAGTCGCGCGTAGCCTCCTACTGGATTGATACCTTGGTTCTCAAAAACCGAGGGAAATACTTATGCTACTTTACTGCATCATCCCTTCCTCTTCGGGGAAAGCCAACGCAGTGCTCAAGAGGTAGCAAAGTCCGTGAGCACGGATGCGGCAGCCGGCCGTCCAAAGCTAACCGCATACATTTCAAACCAGCTTTGAACAATCGGATGAATTTCATCAAACACGACAGAATTCATTAAAGTACGGATAAAAATAGTACATATTATCCATAAATAGCATACAAATATGTCTAGTACAACAATAGTTTAAATTCAACCGGATGTTCAACAAGTTTTTCATGGATATATCAAATTCAACCATACTAACTCCATTTTCGGCACACGTTGTCCCACACATACTGGCCCTTGAGTTTCGTCCAACAATGCATGTGTGTGAATGGCCTTCCTTCTGACCTGTAGTACATAACGGCAGCGTGTGCAGGCTACACAATGTGTCGAGCAACAATGAGTGAATGCAAGAATCAATCAACATGGTTGCCAACACAATGGCTCCAGGCGATCAACCGCGCCACAATACTTACCAGACTTCATATTGCGTTCGTGGATGATGTGGGTGTCGTAGGGCACAATGTCGCATGAAATGAACCATGCATGCACTGCCAAAAGAGCCCCCTTCTGCTCCTGGCTACGAAGTCTGTAAGATACGGCCAACCACGCATACACAACAACTCATCCTTCATGGTCAAGTACCTATCGTACTTCTTACTCTAAAAAAATAACATGAAGTTTTAAGATAATCTCATGCATGGCATTTTGACCTAACACCTGTCGGGCATGATGTCCGCCATGGACGTCGTCGACAGGGGGGGCGGAGGGTACCTGGCTACGGATAGATCCTGGCTGGACGGCGCCCTAGTACAAGGCGAGAGGGAACGTGGGTTGTGGCTGTGGACGTCCGGCAATGCCGAGGTGGCGGCCGAAGAGGTACGGCGATGGAGGAGGAGGAGGAGGACACAGATGCAAAGCGAGGGGGAGGGCAAGGGCAGAGTGGAAACTAATGTGACCGGGAGACGGATTTGAGTGGGCTGGGGGTGTCAGAGTCCAACATGGCGTCGGCCCGGACTCCTGTAAATCCCTCCCCCAGTTTGCTTCCAATTTGCGGGAAAAGGCACGTCTGCACCGGTCGACGGACCGATACAGATCCGTATTGGATGGCAAAATACGTCTGCACCGTGCGGTCTAGACGATTGTGAAGGACATATGCCCTAGAGGCGATAATAAAGTTGTTATTTATATTTCCTTATATCATGATAAATGTTTATTATTCATGTTAGAATTGTATTAACCGGAAACTTAGTACATGTGTGAATACATAGACAAACAGAATGTCACTAGTATGCCTCTACTTGACTAGCTCGTTGAATCAATGATGGTTATGTTTCCTAACCATATACATGAGTTGTAACTTGATTAACGGGATCACATCATTAGAGAATGATGTGATTGACTTGACCCATCCGTTAGCTTAGCATGATGATATCGTTTAGTTTGTTGCTATTGCTTTCTCCATAACTTATACATGTTCCTATGACTATGAGATCATGCAACTCCCGAATACCGGAGGAATACTTTGTGTGCTACCAAACGTCACAATGTAACTGGGTGATTATAAAGGTGCTCTACAGGTGCTCCGATGGTGTTTTCTGAGTTGGCATAGATCGAGATTAGGATTTGTCACTCCGATTGTCGGAGAGGTATCTCTCGGCCCTCTCGGTAATGCACATCAATATAAGCCTTGAAAGCAATGTGACTAATGAGTTAGTTATGGGATGATGCATTACGGAACGAGTAAAGATACTTGCCGGTAACGAGATTGAACTAGGTATTGAGATACCGAAGATCGAATATCGGGCAAGTAACATACCGATGACAAAGGGAACAACGTATATCATTATGCGGTTTGACCGATAAAGATCTTCGTAGAATATGTGGGAGCCAATATGAACATCCAGGTTCCGCTATTGGTTATTGACCGGATACGTGTCTTGGTCATGTCTACATAGTTCTCGAACCCGTAGGGTCCGCACGCTTAACGTTCGGTGACGATCGGTATTATGATTTTATGTGTTTTGATGTACCGAAGGTAGTTCAGAGTCCCGGGTGTGATCACAGACATGACGAGGAGTCTCGAAATGGTCGAGGCATAAATATTGATATATTGGATGACTATATTCGGACACCGGATGAGTTCCAGTGGCCACTAGATAATTATCAAAGTGTCGGGGGGTTATCGGAACCCCCGGGGGAACTAATGGGCCAACATGGGCCTTGTGAGAGGGAGAGGAGGGGCCATAGGGCTGCCCCCCCCCTTGGGAGTCCAAATTGGACAAGGAGGGGGCGGCACCCCCTCTTTCCCTCCCTCTCTCCCTCTCCTTCCTTCCCCCTCCTTCCTCCTAGTTGGACTAGGAATGGGGGAGTCCTACTCCTACTAGGAGGACTCCTCCCCCTCCTTGGCGCGCCCCAAGGCCGACCGTCCTCCCCCTTGCTCCTTTATATACAGGTGCAGGGGGCACCCTAGAACACACAAGTTGTTTGTTTCCAGCCGTGTGCGGTGCCCCCTTCCACCATAATCCACCTCGGTCACATCGTAGCGGTGCTTAGGCGAAGCCCTGTTCCGGTAGCATCATCATCACTGTCATCACGCCGTCGTGCTGACGAAGCTCTGCCTCGACACTCTGCTGGATCGTGAGTTCATGGGACGTCACCGAGCCGAACGTGTGCAAATCGCGGAGGTGTCGTACTTTCGGTACTAGGATCGGTCGATTGTGAAGACGTACGACTGCATCAACCGCGCTGTCATAACGCTTCCGCTTACGGTCTACGAGGGCACGTGGACAACACTCCCCCCTCTCGTTGCTATGCATCACCATGATCTTGCGTATGTGTAGGAAATTTTTTGAAATTACTGTGTTCCCCAAAAGATTGCGGGTTGTTTGAGGATCGGCGTGGAGATGCCCTTAGGCTTTGATGAACTAGATGACCCGTTGCGCCAATGGCGCAAAGGGCGAGTGGGAGCCAAGAATAGTAAGAATATTTAGAGACTATAAAATCTTGAAGCAAAAATAGATATTTCAGCATGTTGTCGATACATAGCATTACATATTACATTGCATGTTACATTTATAGGCCAAAACAAAGGCATGAGATCAGTTCATGATAAGATCAATTCAAACCATTTACATTGCTTTGAAAAAGCAGGATACATAGATAGAGATGCATCATATAAATAGCTCTGGTCATTTAGCTTATTGTGACTAAGATATGCAGTCATGGAACTCAGGTAGAGTGATCGCTGCATGTGCCAGCAGACATGGTCAAGGTTTGCTTGCAAGGGGGTGAGGCGGCTCGATCTACTGAGGATCCACCTAAGGAACTGACGTGCCAACAAATGTATAGCATTGCGCCTCGAGCAAAGAACAGAACATTGTTAGATTAGGCGGTGGCTGCAGCTGGGCACAAGAAGGACCAACATCTGGGTGGATTGTTGTTCATGGTCTCACCAAAGACATATTGTATGGATTTGTTTCATATTACTTTTCTGTTCCAAAGTAATGAAAGAACCTAGAAGATATAGAAGCAACCTTGAATATGAACTAAAAGATAATGAACAAAGGATGTACTACACACACAAAATGTAACTTACCAGTTGCGCCCATGGCGCAAGAAGCCAATTAGAATTGTGAATTATGTGCATATTGTAGGGCATTGGTGACCATTATAATGAGTACCTTAAACCGATTGAAAGAGAAGGAAAGGTAAGGTTGTTTACATTGATACATATAGTTCAGATGGACAATCCACAAGGAAAGACAAAAACAAAATTTGAAACATTCACAAAAGCATTGCAAACTTTGCTCGAGGAATTTGTAGATCTGAAGGAATCCATCGCCCAAGTATAATATAAAGGGCAACATATCCTTTTTCTTCTTCAGCGCGAACGTTGTTTCATTAATCCTCTTTTGTTCATGCAAGGAACAAAGTACAGTGGCGACAACCGCAGGAAAACAGAACATCGGCACTGGCTCATAGCAAAGATGGAACAAAGAAATTACATGTGAGAATAAAAGAAACAAAACTCGAAATTACCGGCATGTTGAGAGTGAATTACAGTGGGAATACCACAACAAAATACAGAGCTAGCATGATATTAGTGCCTCATGGGATCAGATAATGAATCATTGGCATCAAAAGAACCTACTACTACTTTACATGAACAAAAAAATATGATTACAGTGAGCACATCATAAGATGAAGTTGTGATGTTCAGGAAACACACCGTAGCTATGTATATACAACTGCTACTTTTACAACCTATCTTACATAGGATCGTTCTAATCTAAGTGAAAACATGTCTATGAGGCATCACAAATTACTGAAAAAATAATTTTGTTGTTTTCGGTTGGTTATTTTGGATCTGTCACAATTTACTGAAAAAATAATTTGTTGTACAATCCATTGACCATGTTTTCTAACATAAGTGTTCCAATTTAAAGTAGATCATGCTTGCACTTTTCTTCAAGGGAACACTAATTTTCCCTCTAATTCTCACAACCATGCATATGTATAACTCATATGTGAGTCGCATGGGATGAGATCATTAAAGGGCATAATAAAGTATCTATGGACATGTGACTAATTAATAGGCACTCGATATGAAGAACCTGAAACAAGAAACAGAAACCGAAGCAGAAGATTGTCAAAGAATAGGAACAGTTAAGAAAAATATAGCCGCACTTTACTTATCCAAATCAAGTGAAAATAACCAATATGCACTACATGTGTGAGATAGTATTATCTGATATACTACCTCTGTTTGTTTTTATAAGACGTTTTAGACTTTCAGACACTGTTCAAAAACAACACAAAGCAAGTTGTCTGAACGTCTTATCAAAAACAAACGGAGGGAGTAATAGATAAGCTAGCGCACACTGTCAGAAGCATAAAGCAGTAACAAAAAAATTGATTCATCAGCACCAGTGTACCATCTAAAAGTGCATTATTGTCTAGTACCTTCATTTTGTGCATAGTTTGGTGCATCCTCAACACCAAAAGCAAAAGAAATGCCTTCTGATCCGTCTCTAAAGTAAGAAAGTTTACTACCATAGAGATGTAGAAAGAGAAGGTCCATGTATGTAACTGAGAGTTGGATCATGTCCTAAACTGGGCACCATCTACCAAAATCAATAGTCAAAACCAGCGAGCAACAATGCTAGAGAAAAATCATAAGAAAGTTGATGTTTGAGGCTACTACACGCAAATATAGGGTGAGGAATTATCACCTATGCTACAGTGGAGTCCAATGACCCCCTTCAAAAAAATACAGATCAATCATCACCACCACAATTTTTCTGCAGGTATGAACAAGAAAAAATACAGAGAAGAAAAATGAGAATGTATGGCTTTTTATCTGTATTATTACTTAGCCAGTTTGTACTTGTCAAAAAATAACAGAACATGTTATTAGGCAGTGGAAAATGATAATTTTTTAAGACGTTGTGTCTGTGTGGAGCATACCTCAATTTGGTCCTGCAGCACTTTGATGTAGTCTACATCAATATCCATCGTGCCTGAAGTATTTGTTTGCTGCATATTCAAGAAAAATCTTATTAATATATCTGTATTACACGACTTCTAGAGAATTACTGCACAAATGCAATTCTGAAATCTGAAATAACTAAGGTCCAAGTCACTTCCAGTTTGGATTAGAATCGTTAGTTTTAGTTGCACAAATTGAGTTTTCCTCCCTCCCTCCATATCTCTCTTCTTTAAAAAGAACCTTAAGTATTTTCACATGCTTTGTAAAAGAATAGATACCTCAAATGGTATAAACATCGTATCACCATCCACTTTAACTAATATTCTTAAATGACTGGGAAAACAACAAATGTGCAGCCGGCTACCCTTGCAGAATAATTCTTGCAGTGCATACAAAGAGTCGTAAAGCTCTGGTGACCGTTGCATAATAGTTTTCTGAATCTTTCTTATCTAGCACAAGAGCAAGCTTATGAATGTTCACTACGACTTCCTCTACTTTGCACATTGATATGGCTACATCTATTCGTTTAAATCTAAACCCTAAGATATCTAGAAGGAGATTATGACCTCCTTGATCTGAATTTGGGAGGCAGATGTTCCAAGCTGACCTGACCTTGTGTAGCACCAAGTGAAAGAATCGAGACCAAATGAAAAATAGAGATGAAGATGCAATCAGTACCTACCTTATGAATCATGCCCTCTTACGTGAGGACGCAGGGCCTTAACATAGAACCAACCTTGTCGGCGCTGACAGACAACGGGCACATATGCGTCGTTCAGTTTCCTGTGATCACGAGCGAGCGCCATCTGCACAGGGGCGTGAGGAGGTCCTTGATGCTATGGACGTTGACAAAGGACGCAGGGCGCTACTCCTGCAGTACGCCCCGGTGCTCGGCGTCAACCCTTGGGTAGAACCACAAGATGTTGTTCTGCAGCACGGTCAAGTACGACGCCAAACATGCCTTGCTGTTCATGTGCACCTGCTGACAGACACAATAACCAATAATCAATAGTTTTGTTGATATGAGCACTCAAAATATTTGAAAGCAAACACGTGAACAGATAATAGGACAGAGCCATCAGAAATAGCTTGTTCTCACTGCGAACTGTAGAACAAATGTGTAACCTTAGTAGCCTTAGAATATTGTAAATAAACGAAGATCTGTAATTATAAAAGGAATCTTGTAACCAGAAAGAAGTCCAATTTAATAGCCAACGTAAAATATTATTGCTAAGCATACTAAAGAAAGGAAAACATCTGATTTATCATTAACAGTCTCTTAGCAAAACAACCAGAAAAGCAAAGTACTCTGCAAATTGTGGTATGTGTTCATTAGCCCCAGTAAAATGACTTGCTCACTTAGAATCCTTAGCATAAAGTCATGAACCATAGTTCGATACATTTTTATTTGTCTCATACACCTCTCCTCATTTAATAAATGGATCCGGCTCTGAAAAATATGTTACTAATGGTTAACAGAAAAGTAGAGTAGTCCCTTTGGAAAGAGCAAAAGGGAATAAAAGCACGGCTAAAATATATACTATTCATGCCCTGTCTCAACAATTTCTGTATCTCATCAGAACTAAAACCTGATACACATCTAATCAGAACTAAAACCCAAACACCTCGATCAATGCCAGCATTTAAAATCCGAACACCCTACAATCCTGTAATGCAATAACAAAGAAAATCTGAATTGTGCCAAGTACTACTTACGTTTGTCCACCTTCATTCTTCAGCATGTCCTCTCTTCTGCCTCCCTGTCCTACAATACAAAAACCAAGAAATAGAGCAATTAATCATAGCGATAAGACCAGAAAGATTGGGTCAGTTGAACTAATAGTAAGTAGGAGACACGACGAAGATCAATAATTTACAGACATCTTTTGCAAACATGCAAGTACTGCTGCAAGTATTGATCACTAATCACAATATCATGACAGAATGTTCATGTGGCCATTCTTATCCCAAGTTATGCCACCTTCTTCTATGTGGCATGTTCTAATGCAAGTATGGACCAAGAATATGTCCTAATTACTTGTTAGCACTGCAAGATAATTAGAGAACATGCAAGTATGGGCCAGCAAATCGATTATATGTGCAGACACAAAAGAGAAAGTAGATACCCAGCCAATTAGCTAAAACTGTAAAAAAACAAGCAGTTAAATACCTGACTATACTTGCACTGAAACTATTGCAGCATAAGTAGCTATGGAAGGAGAGAAGCCGGAGGAGGGGAAGGATCATGGAGACGCACTGTTGCAGCTGGAGTTGAAACGGCGCAGACAAGGAGCAGCGGACTGTGGGAAGAGGACGTGCAGGTGGCGAGAAAGCATGACGTCGTCCCCCTTCCCCCTCCTCTCGTGGCCGCTGACCCGTCACCAGCCAGCAGTCTTGTTGCTGCTTCCCTCACCTCCGTCTTCCTCAACCTCAACTGCTTGGGCTCAGCTCCAGATCCTCCGCCGCGACCTGGCGCCACGGCCAACGGGAGAGTAACAGAGAATGAGGCCGGCGGGACGAGGAAGAGAAGGGGCGAGGATCACATCGAACCGCCACGCGCAGGCCTCGACCGGCGGTGACCCTCTCCCATCCGACGCCGCGCCTCCTTCTCCTCTTTCCTCTCTCTCTTTCTCCCTCCTCTCCTTCATTCTTCTCCCTCTCATCTTCTCTCTCTCTGCCGTCGCCTCGCCCTTGCCCTTTGCTTGTAGGTCGCCGCTGCCGCGGGCCGGCGGGGGAAGCTCGTCCGCGCCCGCACACCTCGGATCGGGCGCTAGGTCCAAGAGGAGGCGGATCCACCGCTCCTCTCCGCTGGGCTGACGAGGAGGGAAATCCGGCAGGTTGGGGTGCCGCCATGGAAGGAGCCTGCCTCCCGAGCTGTCTGTCTCCTCGTCCACGTCACGTGGTCTGGCCGTTCTAGTCAGGTGCGGAGGCACGGGAGGGGGAGAGGAAGGGGAGGAGGAGGTGGTGGAGGCGGAGGCGGAGGAGACGAGGCGGCCCAGAGGGAGGGTGGAAGCGGCGGCGACGGCGGCGCGAGGAGAGGAGGCGGCTAGGATGGAGTGGCGGCAGCGAAGAAAGGAAAGCACGAGGGAGAGGAAAGGGAAAAGAGAGCGCTCGGGACATTCATAGATGCAAAAAAGGAGACGTGGCTGGTGCCGCTACTTGGGCGCACTAGCCCATCCTTTATATGTTCAATGAAAGGAGTCACCAAGACGTGGGTTGAAATGAGAAACCCTTGTGATGCCATGGACCTTTTTTACGCCTTCATTTTGGGATGCTCCTTGGTTACATGATCGTTAACATATTGAGCCCCTAATAATCATTGAGGCCTCTACGAAGAAAATTGGAAAAATCATGGAAGTTTGGAAGGACAGAAAAATAGAGAAGTAGAGAAGAAAAAGAAAGATGGGCCGAAAATGGGCTGAAGGCCACCGCCTGATGTGCTTGGGCCCAGCTTTCACCGTGCCGTGCATGGACACTGTTTGGTCTCCGTGTGCAGACCCGCTGCCAATCTGCGGGGCCGTTGGATTTCGCTGTATCTTCTCCGCCCTCCTTCGCCCGTACCCTAGCCACCGCACAAGCGAGCCGTCGGCCGAGAAAAGCTTCGGGAGGGGAATTCCCGACGCCTCGGTGGAGCATCCGGGCGCCGCTGCAGCCTGCCTGCCTGTGACGGAAAGGACGCTGCGTGCTTCGTATCCACGTCTCCTTCGATCGGCCGTGTCCGGGACTCCGGGTACGAATCAGACTCAGCTGTGACTTGTGACCTTGTCGGTCGTGGCCGCACGCACCTGTATAGGCAGCACCGATACTCTAGTTGATTGTAGTAATCGCCAGATCGCCTACGTAGGTTGTACTACTACTGCTACTGTCAGTCGAGAGTTTGAAAAACACAAGCGAAGAAGAGACCGAGGGCATGCCTTGCAGAAAGGCAAGACTACGGCGGCGGCAGCAACGAATCCATGTAGAGATGGAGTCGTCGACTGTGTCTGAGCCTGAGGTGGGGATGCCGGCGGGGAACAAGGCGGATGATGATGAGGACGATGTTGACGATGAGCCTGTCGAGTCTGAAGAACCAGCAACTCCGTCTGAATCTGATCAGGCCGCCGAGGAAGCGGCCGAGGAAGAGACGATGGCGATGATGATGGGACTGGGGGAGCTGGCCGACGAGGCAGCTGAGGAGGCGGCCAACAGCGGAGCCAAGAAGAACAGGAGACGCAATCGGTCGGCCCACGATATGATGGTGGAAGCGAGAGAGAAGCAAGGGGAAATACCCGAGGAAGCCAACACCGATCCATACGCCTACCAGGCGCGCGGTCACCGCAAAGATTGGGACTGGATCTTCGCCCGACACTACGGCCCCTTCGACCAGACCAGTAAGCGACCTCCTCCCATGCATCCTAGCTGTTTTGCTGCCTAATTTTACTAGCATGCGACATTGACACACACCTCTACTATTAGCATATCCATATCATCACTAACTGTGACATATGTCTGTCATGAAGCATCTATCCCTGCGTCGTGCTTCACCGGCCTTCGTCGCCCTAACAACCGCTACGCCTGCACCCAGGAGATGCTCCAGATCTTCTGGATCAAAGTCGGGAAGATAAAGAAGCCCCTGCAGTGGCCATTACAGGTTTTTGGTACGATCGCCGTGCGGGATGTGCTGGATCACAATCGCATCATGGTCTTAGATCGCGAAAGGGATAACTGTCAAACCCTTACCAAGAAGGTACGTGCGATATCATGCATACAGATTATATGGATTCACTCTTTTTTCAGCTAAATTTAACATGATGATAGGAGTGGCTAAAATTAATATATGCAACAAATGCCAAACCATAACCGAGCTCCGTACATGAATACTGGCTAATCAGTTTATTATGTTCTTCAGCTAACTTCAGGTATGATATAATAGTGCGCTGTCTGGTTGGTCTAGAGGTAAAACATGTATCTGTTATCGTTTTTGCTTTCACTATGCTACCCAATGTTACATCTTCTTTGGCATTAGGTAACTGTTAATATAGACTACTCCCATCAGTCTTAGTGGTTGTGATGATCTGAACAATCTTGCCCACCCAACACAAATTATTGGCTCATGCCTCCTGGCTAATTTTGCTCATCATAAGTTAGTTTTGCCATATTTGCCTGCAGTAAGTTTCTAATTAAGTTTAGGAACAATGCCAGTTAAAAAGTGGATCATGTATAGATTGGCACTTCTTGGGTTGGGTAAATTCGGCTATTGATGGTCGTCAATTATTAATTTATTATGACTGAAGAGGAATTTTCCTTTTTGTCGAAAACAACATTTCCTATGACGGGACTGAAGCACTACTATTATTTTGCACGCAGGATAGATTTCTTACGCTGACAGGTCCTACCCGAGGAGTTGTGGTGGATGTACATCCTACCTATGTTGAGGTCGATCTGAAGGCGAAGGGCGCCACAGAATCGGAGGACATGGATTTAAGCTATTTAGTAGTCAGGTCTATGCCCTGCAGCCCGTCGTATCGCGCCGTGCCTAGCAGGCTTAGCACATTGGAGTTGACATACATTCGAATATACGACTGTGTGGAAGCCGCAATCAGTGTAAAAGTCAGAAAACATGGGTTCTGGCCCGGTTGCCGCGGTTTATTCACTGCCAGCACAGCCAGTTACGAAGACTTGGAGATCCCGTTGCTTGCGTTTGAAGGCGATAGGTTGCCGGTTGATGCTAGTGGAAGGCTTGAGCTTTCACGTCGTGTGGTCTGCGTAGAGCTTCAGCAGCCCGAAGGTAAGCTCTTGTTTTCGGCGAAGGCACTGCGTGGTAGTGATGAGAAAGACGTGAGGAGAGTTCGTAAGACTTTCACTCCCAAGAAGGTTGGTAAAACCAAGGAGAATATCAAGATTGGTTCCTGTGAGATGGAGGAAACTGTCACATGGTCCCTTCTTCCAAATTGTAAGTATGATTATGACAGTGCTTTGAGAAGGTATTATTAAGTTTGACTTCTGTGAGGTGAAGGTTTTGACTGTGAACCTTTCAAAAGAAAAAGATTTTGACTGTGATGTGATCTCTTCCCTAGGCATCAAGCAGTATGACTGACTAATAAAAAGCCTTCATAATATGAAATGCAAACCGTGTAAAATTTGCAAGCTCATAGCTGGAATATGAGTTTCTTTTGTATGGTCTGATGACATTTTGTCTGGGTATTCCTTTTAGGGAAATTTTTGCCACAACACACTAAACTTTTCCACTTTTTGGCACAACACACAGTGTACAATGCATTCTTATTTTCTGAGTTTTGAAGCTGAGAAACACGCTGTTTTTTTCCGAGTTTTGACGCAGTGAAACACATCATTTGGGTATTCTGTGTAGAGAAACTATGCTATATAGCACACTAAACTTCTCAGCTCTTTGTGGCAACACGCTACAAAAAAAGAGAGGGGTCCGTTGAATACCATCGCAAAAACCAGTGTTTCCCACAGCGTATAATATCAGTTTCTGAGTTTGGAGACAGAGAAACACATCAGAGCCAAGCTGACATAGGAACCCATTCCAGGCATAGCCGGAGGCCTTCGAGTGACGCTAGTTACGATCTTAGCTTCATCAGTGCAACGATCTTTACTGCTCAGAAATAGAGTTGCATTGATAAAGGATTGACTGAGCTGCACACAGTCTCGCGCATCAGATGATGCAGGTAAAAGTCAAAAATAAGCCTTAAACTTGTAGGCGAAAGCTAAACCAAATCATGAACTCTCAATCCTTGAAATCAGCATCCTGGTCTATTTCAAACCTTGAGAGGATTTAGCTGGTATTCGCTGAATTGGGCAGGCACATTAGCGGAATCGCTAGCGTTGCTCTTGTTTTTCTTTTCTTTTTCTTTTTTTGATTTCGTTTGTTTTTACTTTGGTTTTTCATCGCTTTTCTTCTACTTTCTTTCCTTCGCTATACTTTGTTTTTTCACTGGTTTTCTTTCTTCGTTATACTTTTGAATCATTTTGTTTTTTTCATATTTTTTGTTTTTTCGCTTTTATTTTGATTCTTTACTGGTTACCGATTTTCTTTTTTACACATATCTAATTATTCTCAGTACCCAATGTACATGTTTAGCGCACACATGAAATAATTTTTGATACACTTTCGACATTTTTCAAATACATTCCGTACATTTTTTTAAAATACATGTTTCAAATATATTTTTAATACATGGTAATATTTTTCCAAATACACGTTTTACAATTTCCTAACAACAATAAACATTTTATAAACTACACTAACATTTTTTCCATTCTTACACATTTTTTAAAATTGTATACACTTTTTTCAAATATATGTCGCATATAGTCTTTTAAGGGTGTGATACACTGTTTTACATCACGCAAACATTTTTTTAAAATTGTATACACATTTTTTTTTAAATGTCAGAAGCACATTTTCGAAACTCGTGAACATTCTTGAAATGTTACATTTTTAATGGACTAAACATTTTTTTGAATCACACGAATATTATTTTACATTCTGCAAACATTTTTTTGAAATGCCACATACATTTATCTAAACTAGTGATATTTTGTTGATGTCACAAACATTTTCTTTACACATTTGTTGTAGTTTCAAAAAAAATCCCATTTTATATAAATTTAAAAATGTTTTGCCCCAAAAAGTTTTCAAAGTTCAACGCTTTGGCGTGTGCTTAAATTTTCGGGCCTCTAATTATATCATTCATTCATAGTCATCTGTTCTAGTGGCTATCGGGATGAGTTCTGTCAGATCCCAAGTTCTACTCAGCCGGAGTTGTTTTTGTTATGTACTTTTCACTTTTTTTT
Organism: Triticum urartu; assembly: GCF_003073215.2. Taxonomy (NCBI): domain Eukaryota; kingdom Viridiplantae; phylum Streptophyta; class Magnoliopsida; order Poales; family Poaceae; genus Triticum; species Triticum urartu. Next base: position 485,566,323 of record NC_053026.1, read on the forward strand.
GAGGCAAATGTACTTTACACGTTGCGCTTTAAGAAAAAGAAAAAAAATCGCTTCATGCCTGGTGGGCCGGCACAGTGGAGTCCGCAGCCAACAATTCCGGATTTAACATGCCACGTCGACAAGTTTGGTAACTCTCTCAAGGATCGTTTGCCAAGAAACCCAATGCGGTTTTCTTTTGCCATCCTTACTGCCCCACCAAAACCTAAGGGTATGGGGGGTTTAGGATTCAAGGACTTTGAATTGTTTAATCTAGCTATGCTAGCTAGACAAGTCTGGAGGTTGCTGCAGCACCCCAATACCCTATGTGCCAGAATCCTTAGAAGCATCTACTACCCGCGGTCTGATATTTTAGAAGCTAATTTGGGTGGCCATCCTAGCCAAGTGTGGAGGGCTGTAGTTGAAGGCAGAGATATACTGAAACAAGGATTGATCAGAAGGATCGGGAATGGAGAGACAACATATATATGGAGGGACAACTGGATCCCGAGGGTGGAGATGCTGAGACCATATGGGTGTTTGGTGATAAATCCACCAGGCAGAGTGTCTGAGCTAATCGATCATACATCCGCGTCTTGGGATCGAGCGAAAGTAGAAGCGACCTTCTTGCCGATGGACACCCGAATAATCCTGAGCATCCCACTATGCACCCGAAACTTGTCTGATTTCTGGAGCTGGCACTATGAGAAGCACAGAGTTTTTTCGGTCAAGTCTGCATATCGTATGTTAGTGGCCACTAAGCAACGAAGAGAAGCTTGGCTTGATGGAAATCCCGGCTCCTCAAATTCAAATGATGAGGAAGGTACGTGGAAAACTTTATGGAAAACACCCGTCCCGGCAAAGGTGAGAATGTTTCTGTAGCGACTATCTAAGCATTCCCTGCCCACAAACGACGTACGAGCGCACAGACATATGACTGATTCGGCTAGTTGTGGATTGTGCGGAGCGCCAGATTCGTGGAGGCACTCGTTGCTGGAATGTGCTGCATCCAGATGCGTGTGGGCATTGATCGATGACGAGCTGGTGCATAAAATGATGACGGTTACGGAACCTACTGCCAAACACTGGTTGTTTTCATTAATGGAGATGCTGGAGCATGACAAGTTTGTGCTGCTCTCCGTCACTCAATGGGCGATCTGGTCAGCTAGGAGAAAAGCAATACACGAAGGGATCTTTCAGAGTCCACAATCTATCCAAGCATTCATTCACAGGTTCATCGACGATTTACAGATAGTTTCAGTTCAACAGAAACTTGCACCGATTCGGCTCCCTGCATCGGTTACTCCAGCCCGCCCAAGAGCCAAGGCTCCACCGTCGGGGTTTGCTAAGATCCACGTTGATGCTGTTGTTAGGCATGAGCGAGGTGGAGCAGCAGCAGCCGTTTGCAGAGATGAAGGGAAGCTCGGCGCTGGTTATTCATGGTGTGAGCAATCCAACAACACTGGAGGCAGTGGCATGCAGGGAGGCGCTAGCCCTGGCGGAGGACATGAATCTGACACATTGCGTGATCTCCAAGGACTGCAAGCAAGTGGTGTTCGATATCACGTCTGGAACACTAGGGGTGCATGGAGCGATCATTGCTGAGATTAGGCTGAAAGTCGCGTTGCATTATTTCAAGTTTATTTTCGAAGGTCGTGCTGTTAATTATGAAGCACATAGATTAGCTCGTTTTTCTGTTTCTCAGGGTCTGGGTCGCCATGTCTGGTTTGGCACCTCTCATGACCCTCGTTGTATCCCACATCATGTGGATTTCGGTGATGAATAAATGAATATTTCACCCCTCAAAAAAAAACTCTCTCAAGGATCAAAATAGATCAGGATTAAATAATTCATGTGCTGATTTCCAGAATTTAAACTTTGGGGTTCGATTTAACTTCCGTCTATAAGTTGGAGGTTTATTTCAGACTTTTTCCGATGATGCAACCGAATCATTATAGCCTCACAGCCCTCGTGAATGACCGTCCGCGCCAACAATAGTTCAGAGGTACTTTGACAGTGGACGTGCAGACAGTGAATAACATAGTCCCACGTGGAAAGTATTCATCTTTTAACACATTATAACGTAGATGTTCACATACATGCATATACATTCACCCTATGAACACACGCATGCATACCTTATCTCTATAAGCACCTTCAAGATATTGAGCCGGCACAACATTTTAAGATTGATGAAGTCGTGATAGACATCTAGTAGTCGATATGGCGAAGGGACTTTTTAACGAACGCTACGTATTTACTTCATTGAGGTCCTTGTACAAGCACAAAGGCGAGCTAGCCTTTTTCCTCATGGTGGTGACCCATCTGAATTTTTACTAGGTACTTAGCGTCTCCTTAGCATCATGATGACCATCATATCGTCGGCGCCTAGCTATGCTAATCTTGCCAGCATGCCTGCCCACGCACGATCCGAATCAAGTCAGCGAGATCATCATTGTAATCATCCCTCGTCCGTCGCTTGGCTTGGCGATCACAACGGGGACAAAATTACTGTTCTGACCTATAGGGCTAACTAAATCTCGATTTGACCTCGTTTCAAAATAAATTTCGTTTCTGACCTTTTTCGGTGACGCCAAGATTCCTGACGTTTGGGTTACGAAGCAGACGCCAGGGACCCTGGCGTCTGGCCCTTGGCCCGCACTGCCCGCGTGCCCGTTGACCTGCTGACGTGGCGTCTGGCCCTGGTAACAGAATAACCCTTGGGGAAAGTGTGTGGGGTGGGTGTGTGGGACCCACCCCACACACTTTCCCCAATCCACAACCCAAACTTGAAGAACACTTGGAGCTCTCACACTCTCTCCTACCCCTCAAGCTCCCCCTCAAATCCTCTCCAAAAAGTACATCCCTTAGGTGGATCTTTCCATCACTTTGTTGCTCTTGTTAATCTCCCCCAAATCATCCAATTATTTTTTGTCAAATCTTGTTATTTTGGTTGCATTTTATACATGTTGGTGGAACCCTAGTTCATGTTTTCTTCCTTATGTTAGTGTGAATGGCTTGGTTAACTTTGATAATATAGTGCTATGCATGGTGTGTAGTAGGAATATATGCTTGTTGAGTAGAAAGATTGGGGGTTAGGGTTAGTTAGTGATTAGGGTTAACTTTGCTTAGTGTGTGTTAATTAGTGATACTTTTGTGGACATCACCAATAATTTAGTCTTGATATGATTTGGATAGAATTAGATGTATTTGGATAAACACACCAATTCTCATTGAAGTCTTAAATCCATTCATGTTATTTTTAGATGGAGAGACTTGTTAATGTTCATTACATGGACAAGGAGGCATTCTTGAGTAACAATGCCGACACGGGTGAGGAACCATTGGTTTTTGATACAAGCCCTAGCTATGAGGATGTTGTTGCAAAAGTGAGACAAGTCTTAGAGTGGATGGACACCAATGCTGATGTTAAGTTAATAGGAAGGTATGATGTTGGAGTTGGAGCCAAATCTCGCTTGAAAAGTATGCCTATCACCTCGGATTTGCATTGGGATGTATACAAGGAAAAGGTATCCCAATCGGAAGACAAGTCACTTGAATTGTTTGCCACCAAGGTTGAATCTCCTCGGTTTACCATTGATTTGAACCGGCATGTCTCTTCCCCAATGGATGACATGAGCGAGAGGACAATGGTGCCACTTGTTGAGCATAGGGTTGTGGTTGATGCCCCCAATGTTTGTCCCCCACCACGTCCCAGTGTACCATCTATCAAAGCAAATGAGGTTGAGTTGTATGCCCCCAATGCTTCTAGCCAACCACCAACTAGCCAAGCAAATGAAGTTGAGGTGATTGCTAGTGACGAAGTAATTCAAGAGGATGAAGATGTTTATGATGATGACGAAGAGCAAGAGGAAGGGTTTCATGGTAATGATGTTGGTGACTTGAATGCGTACATAGCGCAAAAGGACATGGATCGTGACTTGCCTTTTAGGCGTCAATATGCGTATGACTCGGATGACGAGGGTCCAGTTGAACAGTTGGAAGAGGATGGATTCACAAAGGAGGAGAACCAAATCCACTTTGAGCTGACGGGCTTACAAAAAAGAACTCACTTGTTTAAAGATCTCAGCCTTGCCCATAAAGCTGTTGTTGACGGTGGAATGAGAATGACGGCGATTGAGCCAACACCATGCCCGGATCTAGGAGAACCAAGGGTGGAGAATGAGGACGAGAATGCTTATTTGAAGAAAGGATTGAAGTTTCTGAGCTTGCCTATGTTGAAGTTTTGGTTGGCTGACTATGCCATTCGAAACCATAGGCCAATTTATGTTGAGCACTCGGACATGAAGTTGCGTTACACCGTGGTGTGTGAGCAAAAGGAATGCACATGGAAGGTTCGTGCAAGAAAGCTTAAAGAAACCGAAGAATGGGTGTTGAAAAGTTGTGATACCACTCATAGATGCAAACCGCCATCGAAACGACTTAGAAAGACACACCGTCAACTCACATCTGAGTATCTCGGATACAAATGGATGAAAGACATAGCCTTTGATCCCACTGTGAAAGTGAGGTTTCTCATGCGGACGGTGAAAAAACAATTTGGTTATGAAGTCAAGTATGGGAAGGCATGAAAGGCAAAGGCAAATGCTATTAGGATGTTGTATGGTGGTTATGAAGAAGCATACAACCATCTCCCAAGGTTGTTGGCCGCGATTGCACATAGGAACCCGGGCATGTTTCATGTGGTCGAGGATCACGAGGGAGTGTTCCACCGTGCCTTCTGGAGTTATGGACAATGTGTGGAGGCGTTTCAGCATTGTCGTCCGGTCTTGTCTATAGATGGCACGTTCTTGACCGGTAGATATAAGGGCACACTAATGGTAGCAATGGCGCACTCATCAAACGACAACGTGTTGCCGTGTGCATTTGCTTTGGTGCCTTCCGAGCACCAAGACAACTGGGAGTGGTTCATGGGTCATGTTAGGCACAACGTGATTGGGGCTAGGGAGGTATGCATCATATCGGACCGGCATCATGGCATACTCAAGGCAATGGACATTGTTATTCCAGGATTTCCAAAGCTTCACCACAGATGGTGCATGAGGCATTTCGTGGCCAACTTTTACCGGGCATGTAAGAGCAAGGAGCTCAGCAAAGACCTTACCCATGTATGTGTGGCCTTCACCACGCAAGGTTTCGATGCTCGGTACAACAAACTCTTTGCAGCGGTGAACGAAGGGGGAAAAGAGTTCTTAACTAGGAATTTAAGCGAGAAGCACAAGTGGGCACGCGCTCATGACGATGGTGGTTGGCGATATGGCGACATGACGAGCAATCTCGTAGAATGTTTCAACAATGTGTTGAAGGGTGCTCGTGCATTGCCGGTGACTGCAATAGTGGAGTACACCTTCTTCAAGCTTAATGAGTACTTTCAGAGGCATTCTGAAGAGACTGCAAAATGGTAGGTGAAAAAAAGGATTATCCGGAAAAGGTTGATGAATGGTTGCAGTTACAAGCAAGCAAGTCTTCACGGCAACAAGTTATCATATTCGATAGACTTGAAATGATCTATCAAATTGATGAGCCAGGTGGCACAACACGAGACGGTAGACAATATGGTGGTGCTGCATTTGAGGTGAAACTGAAGACTCGGTGGTGCCAGTGCGAGAGGCCTAGTAAGTATCATTGGCCATGCTCGCATTTGATAACGGCGGCGAAGGCGAGAAACATACATGTTAATGATGGAAAAACCGTGAGGATGCAAGAGTTCCATGTGGAAGCTACTAGGTTGACATGGGCGCCAAGATTTCACCCTTTCTTGGACCAATCACAGTGACCTGAGTACCATGGCCCTCATATTAGGCCAGACCCTCTTCTGAAGGTGGAGACGAAGGGTAGAAGGAGAACTAAGAGGTTCAGGGGTGATATGGATGACCTGGCTGGATACACTGGCATGAAACAATTTGGTAACGGTCATTTCATGGAGGCTCCTGACATTATCAACTGTGGGGTGTGCGGTGAAGGGGGACACAATGAGCGGACATGCAAGAATAAGAAAACCAAAAAAAGAAAAACAAGTCGTGGAGGCGGCACCGATGGTGAACGAGGTGGAAGAGGTGACGGTGGTGGTGGTCGAGGAAGCACAAGTGTCAGAGGTGGTAGTGGTGGTCGTAGAGGGAGCACAAGTGCTAGAGGTGCTAGTGTTCGTAGAGGTAGTACAAGTGCTAGAGATGGTGGTCGAGCTAGCACAAGTGCTAGAGGTGGTGGTCGAGCTAGCACAAGTGCTAGAGGTGGTGGTCGAGCAGGCACAAGTGCTAGAGGTGGTGGTGGTCGGAGAGGAAGCACAAGTGCTAGAGGTGGTGGTGGTCGTAGAGGAATGGTTGATAATGGATCGGCCTTCGGTTATTTGCTTAATCCAGATGGTTGATCTAATAATAATGGTATATTATTTGTTCATACAATTCCTAGCATTTATTCATTTACTGTATTTACGCATTTACTCTCTTTATGTCTTGTGCTAACAATTGTTCTTTTTGTAGGCATGGCTTCATCCGGTTCCAGGACGAGGCCGGCGTGCGCGAACCAAGAGGACATGCCGAAGACGTGGATGGAGGCCAGTTTGGACAAGGAGAAGGAGAAGGATGTGCCCACACCACCTTGTTGGTGTGGTGATGTTTGCAAGCTGAAGGTGTCCACTGACCGCAACAAGTCATGGACAGAAGGTAGAAGGTTTTTCGTGTGTCCCAACTATGCACATGATCGTCGAAGGCCAACTAACGCATATGACATACCACCGGTATGTTAGGTGTACATACAAAAAACATCAACAAGTTGTCACTCATATGTCTAACAAAATCATGGTTTATATGTAGTCCCCTCCTCCACTTTGCAAGTACTTCACTTGGATAGATCACGAGGTACCAAAAGATGTCCAAGAGGACCAACGTCGAGATTGGTTACGGAGGCAGCGCCTATTCGAGGAGTCCTATGCACGGGGATTGGAGCGGGAGCGTCGTGAGAAGGAGGCTCGTGAGCGCAAGAAGCATGAACAAGAGAGGGCACGCAAAGAGAAGGAGGCTCGTCAAGAAGAGAGGGCAAGAAAACTTGCAAGGGCTCGCGATGCACGAGAGGAGGACGAGGCACGTGACAAGAAGGGAAAGTGGCCCCGTACTACTCAGTAGACAAATGGAAAGGCACCGGCGTCGATGATGAACTGTCGAGACTTTGTTTAATGTATGAACTTGTTATTCGAGACCTTGTGTGGTCATGAACTACTTATGTCATTCGAGACATCGTGTGTGAACTTGTTATTCGAGACCTTGTGTGGTCATGAACTACTTATGTGCAAACTATGCTTTGTTCATATTTTTGTTTGATTTCCAATGTTTAAAAATGTGTGCAACAAGTTTAAAAGAGAGCACTTTGCCTAGTTTGCAAATATGCACACCCAGACGCCAAAGACCCTGGCGTCTGGGTCCTTATCCTATCCAGAGAGCAAATATCATGTGGATAAGATTCTTTGGGCCCACCTCTACCCCTCTCATCCATTCATCTCCACCCCACCTCTACCCCTGTCATTCCTTTCATCTCCACTCACTCTCACTCTCACCTCTAGCCCTCTCGTCCACTCACTCTCATCCAGTACCATAACCCCCCTCAAATCTCTCACAAATCGGTCCGGTTTCACCGTTGGATCTTCAGGATTTCGAAACTAGAAGGTAAATCAACTACAACCCCACTTATTGGTTGGTTTCGGGATCTCCAGTATCATAGTTTTGTGTAAACCCCAGTTTGTTTGTTTTCCTCGTGGTTTAATGTATCATAGGTTAGGTACTAAGAGATTTGTGTGTTATAGATGGCTAATGGTACTCAGTGGGTGCTTAGCCCTGTTGTTCATGTCCAAGGCTTTTTTCCATGTGTTGTGCAAGTTAGTGAAGTGGACCTCACTTTTGATTGGTTGAAGACTAAATTCATGTTGAAGCAAGGGTTGAAGGAAGAGGATTTTGTGTACTACGTCAGCAGGAAGCAGTCAGATGGCCCCGGAGAAAGAAAATTGGTTGACATAACTGATGATGACAAGATTCAAGAAATGCTGCAAGAATGGAAATGGAAAAGGGTTATTGACTTGCATTGCTACAGGAAACCGAGTTATATGTGATGTTCATGTCGTTTCAACTATCGTGGACCATCGTGGTCATGAACTACTTATGTCATTCGAGACTATTTGTGTAATTTGAGATTATGTGATGAACTTCTCATTCGAGACTATTTGTGTAATTTGAGATTATGTGATAACTATGCTTGTCATTTGCTATTATGTGAACACTAATGTTTGTCATTCGATACTATAGGTGTTTACTAGAACAAAATATCTATGTCATTCCATACTATAGGTGTTTGGGTGCTAGAACAAAATATGAACAAAATGAAAAAAGTACTACACCAGGTCCAGACGCCAAGGACCCTGGCGTCTGGGTGTTTCTGCTGTCCAGGACTCTGCTTTTGCTTCTAGTCGACCCCCAGACGCCAGAGACTGTGGCGTCTGGTCCCCTGACTTGAAACCAGACGCCAAGGACCCTGGCGTCTGGGACCCTATAGATTATTTTGAATTTGCTGTTTGACACAAGAAGATAGCACATATATATTCATATGATAGGTTCATACAACACAGAAGATAGCACATTTCACACAACTTTCACCATGACAAATGTAAGCATACAAACGACAAGTTCATAGATTTTTCATCACGACAAATTCAAGCATACATAAGACACCAAGTGCATACATATGGTACCAAGTGCATACATAAGACACCAAATTCAAGACAACCTAAGAAGTTTTTAGCACGACACCAAGTTCATGCATACAAACGCCATCTAGTTCATGCACTTCCAAACAAGAAGCTCATTTCCTCCTTCCTCTCTTCACAATGGTTGCAAGTGTAGGCTCCTCCTCTTCGCTAGCCTCCTCCTCCTCCTCGTTGTATGCCTCCTCCTCCGCCTCAATGTTGGCCTTATATCTTTGCATTCCTGTTGGGATAAGCTGATGAGGATACTCCGGACTATGGAATTGTGTATTCCATGTCTTCTTTCTACCTTTCTTGCCTGGTGTCTTAGCTATGGCTTTGCCTTTCCTAGAGCGAGCATTGCCTTGTGTCGGTTGTGTAACCTGTGATGGTTGTGGAGAATCAACATCATACTCATGATCCTCTTGATGTGTTGCATCATACTCATGCTCCTCATCTTGTGTTGGCTCCTCTTGATGTGATGGCTCCTCTTCATGGACCTCCTCCTCCATGTCCTCATCATTCTGGATATAACGCCGTCTATTAGCTCTGGCGCGGGTACCAGGTGCATACACGTCACTGGACTGAGCACCATGGCAAGAAAGCATTGCTGCCATCTTATGGAACCGCTTCTTGAACTTATGCAACAACACAAAATATGCTATGATATGAGATACAAATAAATAATCCGCGAAAAGAAACTTTTATAATATATTGATCACACCTCCATCGTGCTCCTAAGAGTCCTCTCAGATAATACACCACCAGGTGGATGACTCAGTGCAACATTGGCATCGTTGACGCACAGAAGCAACGATCTGCCCTGCAATTCATGAACAAACCAAACTTATGTATTTGAAAGAAGACAACATGATGCATGCAAGTTTGTTAGAATAGGTCAAATAGACTACCATTTCATCATGCATCGGTGCATAGTCAACGTGAGCCCCTCTGGTGTCTCTCACAGCCGTGTTGAAGGTATGATAACCTTCTGCAGTCTCCGGGTCTTCAGACACCAACTCCGACCACTCCTCGTGAGTCCAACCAGGCTTTAGCTTTAACCGATAACGATCCGCATACCACACTTGATACTTCTGATATGCTGACTGATTGTGAGGTCTATTCTCTGATTGCACTAGTGTGTCTCTTTGATTCCAAAATTCTATCCATGCACGGTGTTTGTTTGCCCAATCCGATATATCCTGATTGTTCCTTCGATCGAACCTACAAATGATGCACGGAACAAAGCATTAGCAAACATTGACTTATTCAATACTCTACTACATACTCAAGGCATGCTTGCTCACCGATGCAGAGATAGCATTTCCTCCTTGCTCTCCTCAATTGGAATATCTTGTCTTCTTCCAAATTGTCTTGCCACACGGTCTACAAAGTGCCACTCGACTGCGAAGAAGCATATCATTGGGCACCTCGCCCGCCAAAGATGGCTATCACGCGTGCACATCTCATTAAGATCAAAGTCACGATCTTCCACATAAGGCAACCAATATACCTGCAAAACAAAGAGATACATTGTTAGCTACAAGTTTCATTCTTGACTAAATTTTATCTCATCGAACTTCTCAAAACCTGCTCAGCAGTCAAGGTGTCCAGCTCGTTCATATAGCACTTGTATCGCACATGCGAGCTTCCTGTGTAGACTGTCACTTGTTCCCAATAGTAAGCAAGCGTAGGGCGCCGATATGGATCATCATCATGCAACCCGTCATGATTACCCCGTGGGTTTGCCATGAGGGGGTTCTTGAATTCGGGTCGTCCAACCGGGATCCGCTCCCACATCCACACGGATAGGCTCCAAACAAACCCGGACAATGAGGATGTGTCTCCCTTCCTCCGACACGCCAAGTCAAGCTGCAATCAAACAAACATGTTAGATATGGAGGCGCATGACAAATGCAAGATAAATGGTTGCAAATATCTCTTACCTGACGATACAAATATGCTAGTGCGGCCGAACCCCAGCTATACTGGGTATCCCAGTTATTGAGTAGCTCCAAGAACATCCAGAGGGCTGAGTTCCCGGTTGCATCTGAGAAGACTACCTTGGTTAGTACATACCAAAGATAGGCCCGCGCGTACTGCTGCACAACCACGTCATTGGCATCCTGAGGGCACGGATTGGTGTTTCCTCTGACCATTTTTAGCCAAGAATGCCTCACTTTCGCGGTATCGGCCTTGCCTTCCTGAGGGCCCTCGGGCTGAACGCCAATTAAATCGGCAGTCCGTTCTCGCCAATTACCCATGCTGACACGACCGGTAACAGCTTGTCCGTTGATAGGAAGGCCGCTTATCATAGCCATGTCCTGTAGGGTCATCGTCATCTCCCCACATGGAAGGTGGAATGAGTGAGTCTCCGGCCTCCAACGATCCACAAGTGCGGTCAGCGCCGCGTGGTTCACCAGCGGAGCGCGTCGCTTAAACTGCAACACGAATGGGAGAAGACCCAATCTCCGAATGTAAGCCTCATACCGCGGGTCGTAATCAAAGTCATCAGCGGAATGACCCCTCATGCGCATAGCAACTACTTGCTGCAAATAAAGTGATGTTTTAATAATCAATACAAGAACACAAATGAGAAACAACGAAAATTGACCCAGTCTTGCTTCTTACCTGTCCATTCTCAATGGCACGAGCACGATGCTCCGTATCCCACTCATCGATTAATCCGTCATACCAAGGACCATCACCATCCGCCATCCTACAAAACAAATCACAAACATCTATGAATACATGAACAATATCAAACAATTTCCTTCTCCAAGTTTATGCCATATGAAAACACCATTCTTCTCAAACATAACCACATCATTTCTTTCTTCTACATATGCACACATATCATCTAGAGTACCAAATTTCACCATCAAATAAATTTCATAATCATCATCCGCCATTCTATTGAACAAATCATGTCACACACAATAATCAAATTTCATCATCTCTTTTGCATAAAAAAATTTGCCATCTATATATTCAACTATATTGCCATACCACTTCACATTTTTATCTTCTTCATATGCACACATAATTATTCTCAAACATACCAACATCATCTCAATCAAATAAATTTGTCAAATAATATGGTGTCACATATGCAAATACATATCATCTAGAGTACCAAATTTCACCATATCTTTTGCAAATATAGTATGCCAACAATAGGATTATCTACACATACACACATCATCTATCAAACCAAATATAGTATGCCAAAGTCTATTTTACATACACAAATCATATATTCATCACCCCTCTTAATTCAAAAAAAAAATCCTATGGACAACATATACACAAAACGGAATTGATTTTACCTACATGTTCAACTACACATCATCTACTGCCTACCTAATCATCTATCAACTACAAAAAATTTCCTAAAAAAAGAAACCATCTACTCATCTAACATCACCTAGTGTTGAATAATGCATCCAACCAAAGAGGGGAAAACAAAAACATTGGAGGGAATGGGGGAGAATACCTCAAAGAAGCTTGGGGGGGTCAGATCTGTGAGTTTGAGGGGTTGATGGAGTAGATCAAGGGGGGTGGTGGTGGGAGGGAGAGAAGGGGCGACGAACTGCCCCCTGTTCGTCGAACCAGACGCCAGAGAAGATGAGATTGGGATGGGTGGGCTGGCCCCGCGGCGTTATCCACTTACTGGGGCCAGACGCCACGATCCCTGGCGTCTGGCCCCTTTGCCACGTCAGTAGGTCAACGGGCACGCGGGCAGTGCGGGCCAGGGGCCAGACGCCAGGGTACCTGGCGTCTGCTTCGTAACCCAGACGCCATGGACCTTGGCGTCACCGAAAAAGGTCAGAAACGAAATTTTTTTTGGAACAAGGTCAAATCGGGATTTTCTTTGCACAATGGGTCAGAACAGTAATTTTGTCCACAACGGGGCATCCGAACACGTACAAACGATCAATCCAAACCGTTCTAGTATTTTTTCAAAAAAATTCCAATCTATTCATCTTTAATCATGGCAATACAATGAACACTAGAAATAATAAAAAATACATCTAGATCCGTAGACCATCTAGCGACGATTACAAGCACTGAAGCGAGTCAAAGGCGCGCCGTCGTCATCACCCCTTTCTCGTCGGAGTCGGGCAAAACTTATTGTAGTAGAGAGTCGGAAAGTCGTCGTGCTAAGGCTCCATAGGACCAGCGCAGCAGAACAGCAACCGCCACCGATGGAGAGTAGCGTAGATTGGAAGGATCCAACCTGAAAAAACACAAACGTAGACGAACTACGATCAGATCCGAGCAAATTCACCAAGGATAGATCTGCCGAAGACACACCTCCACACGCCCACCGATGATGCTAGACACACCATCGAAACGAGGCCTAGACGGGGCAGACCTTATTCCATCTTCAAGAAGCCGCCATTGTCTCGTCTTCCTAAACAGGACACAAAACCTAACAAAATTTAAAAAAATATCTAAAAATAAAGCCCTTCCGTCGGCAAAGACCGGAATCCACCGCGTCGCCATGGCCCTAAGGCCACCGGAGACGAGGCGGACCGGGAGCGGCGCCAATCGGGAGGCAAAGAAACCTTAAGCTTTTCTTGGGAGGAGGCTTCCTATCTTTGCGCGTATACACCGTTCTAGTACTCTGTTTGGAACACTGGCGCAATGGACTGTTCATTTCGCAGGTATGTGGCAGTCGGAAGGAAGCCTTTCGATCCTATCTGGAAAAGCCAGCCGCAATCGACGCAGCAGGGCATTCACCGGAGTTAGGGTGTGTTCGGTTGATGTCCTCATCATTGCATGCCTGGCCTGAGCTGTGCCTGGAACCTGCCTGGTGATTGTTTGCTTGGGGTCCTGAGAAAAAAAATACTTGCTTGGCGTGGCCGTGCCTGTACTGTGATTAGCCTGGCTAGTAAAAGAAAGAGGACAGTACTTAGCCCAGGCAGAGTGATTTGCCTGGCCCAGGCGTCCCAACCCATATGCCTGGACGTGCTTCTGCACCGGCCTGGAACTAATTGGAGCCAGTAGCTGCAAAGACCTGCTATTTAAAAATTCTGTAAACACTCAACGACAGAGCAGATAGCCACAACAGAAACCAAACGTCCACCCGCGAGGCTAGCCTGGTCAGGCATAATTTTCCTTCGTCCCAGGCGTTATCCAGGCGCCACTTTTTCTCAGGCCTTCAACCAAACACGCCCTTAGTCCGGACAACGGAGTCCACCTTGCTGGGCACGGGCTCGGACTTCGCACTTGCGAGTAATCTCGGTCCGTTGCCGTTGAAGCATTTGAGTGATCGATTAGAGCAACTCCAACGCCGTCATCCAAATAGACGCATGTTTTATCCGCTTTTCATCCATTTGAATCGATCGGGTGAATGGGCATCCGCTTTTTGATTTGAATCTACTGGTGTGCCCAACAAAGACAGACCTATATTTATCCGTGTTCAAAAAATATAAATAAGGGGCTGTTTGGATGGACGCCGATGGTTGCCCGACCAAAACTTTGGCGTTGACCAGAGTGCAGGCAATCGTTTGGATGGGCTCCAATTATTTGGCCCGCCCGGTGCCCAGCAGCCTTTCACGTTCGGTTTGCGACCAATTTATTGGTGAGGTGAGGGCAGCCGATTCCACCGCCAAAATATTGGCATGCCCTCAGTTGGCAGGGCGAACAAGGGCTAAATCCAAACAGCCCCTAATAAACAAGTGGTCGAAATAAATTTAATAAGACATGATTAAACATAAAATGGTCGGTCAGCCGTCGGCTAAAGTCCACTTATACATTAATTAAACAATTAAAAAAGAAACTTCGTGCTCACACGCTGACCTAGGCGTCCGCCTTACCCTTGCCCTTGCCGTCCTCGTCACCGCCGGTGAGGTCGATGTAGACGGGAGGCAGCCCAGCCCACACGAACGCGGTTTGATAGGCCGCCAGGGCAGCCTCCTTCGGCGTCTGTTGCGGCGACGGCATTGCGGCGAGGCGGACGCGCTCCTTCTCTTCCTCAAGGTGCAGTGCCTCCTCGTCACGGCGCAACTACTGCTCCCGACGCGTCTGCCGCTCGCTGTCGGCCTCCTCCTTGGCGAGTCAATGTGCCTTCAAGAGCTTAAGGTGGGTGGCCTCCTTGTCCGCGCGTGGCGGCTTAGTGGCAGGGAGGCGCATTCACTCACTCATGGAGCTGGCAGGTCCACGAGTAGGTCTCGATCATCGGGCCAAGTGGGCGGCGGCGGCGACCGCTTTCGTGTGGGCGTGGGCTCCCTCTCCGGCTCGGCCTTGGGTCCGACGGAGGGCGGCAGCGGTGGCGGGACGAACAACGGAGCGTGGACAGAGTCCCCCGCCGATGACAAGCCTAGGGCATGCTCTAGCAAATCCCAATGCGCGTCCTCCTCAAGCCGGTTCGCCTCCAGCACGCGCTCCAGGGCCTCCTCGAGGGCGTTTTGGTACTCTGCCTCCTCCTCTGGCAAAACCTCTAGTGGCGGCGGGGGAACGGTGTGGTTGATGTGGACATCGCGGCGGCGCTCCTCCTTGTGCTCTAGCGCAAACCAACACTCCCAGTTGGGGTAGTCTGGCACGTAGGCACGCATCGCGCGCTACTCCGGCGTAAGGAGTTCGCCACGCCA
Source organism: Triticum urartu (assembly GCF_003073215.2). Taxonomy (NCBI): domain Eukaryota; kingdom Viridiplantae; phylum Streptophyta; class Magnoliopsida; order Poales; family Poaceae; genus Triticum; species Triticum urartu. Next base: position 485,581,644 of record NC_053026.1, read on the forward strand.
GCGAACCTCCTCGGCGTGCACCCGCTTGGAGCGCGGTGCTGCCGGAATGAGGATCCGCTGCGGGTCTAGATGCCAGTCGTGCGGCAGGTTGGCATCCTGATACTACATGGGTGATGGTACTTCCAGTGCCACCACGCCTGGTGGGCTGGTATGTACAGCCGCTCCCGCTCCCGCGATGTCAAATCGCGTCTAGCCGCTGGCGGCGACGGACGAAGCGCATAGGAAGAGCTCGCGTCGGCGCTGAACCTTCCCTTCCCCTTCCCGCTGAAGAAGCCCATGGCTCGCTAGGGTTTCGGGTTGGCTGGCTAACTATGGTTTTCTGGTCGCCTGCGAGGGAGTAAGTGTGGCCAGATATGGACGGGGAGATGGAAGTGGATGATGTCGGCCACGCCGCACGCTTCCATTAAAATGGACGGGCACGCGGCCCTGCCACACATTGTTAGGCGGGCCCGACATAGGTGCTGGCGTTTAATACGACCGCTGATGGTTATTGAGCGAGAAAATTCCTTATTTGACACTGTCTTAAAATCCGATTCCTTATTTGACACTGGAAAAGTTTTTCTTCCTTATTTGACATTAATCCTAAATTTTATTCCCTATACGACACTTCCGTCCATTTTGAGCCTAAATGACACCTGAAAAGACGATTTTGCCCCTCATACGGTATGTGTGTGCGCGCGCGTGTGTTGTTGCGTGTGTGGGTGCACACGCACATGTGTGCTGCTGCTGCATGTGTGTCTGCATGTGTGCCGTTGCGTCTGTGTTTGCTACTGCATGTGTACGTGCGCGCGCGTGTGTGTGCTGTTGCATGCCTATGTGATGCGTGTGCTGCTGCTGCGTGTGTGTGTGTGTGTGCTGCTTGCGTGTGTTGCTGTGTGTGTGCGCACGTGCATGTGTGTTGCTGCGTGTGTGTGTGTGCGTGTGTGTGTGCACGTGCGCGTGCGTGTTGTTGCGTGTGTGTGTGCGTGCGTGTGTGTTGGTGCATGTGTATGTGTTGCTGCGTGTGTGCTTCTGCCCTCGCACTGGTATTGTGTGTGCGCGCTATTGCCCTCCACACACATACCACATGAGGGGCAAAAGAGTCTTTTCAGGTGTTATTTAGGCTTAAAATGAATGAAAATGTCATATAGGAAATAAAATTTAGAACTTGTGTCAAATGAGGAAGAAATTTTTTTCAGTGTTAAATAAGGAAGCAGATTTTAAGATAGTGTCAAATAAAGAATTCTCTCTTATTGAGCGGCCGACATATAGAGCCGCGGCAGATACCGAGGGGATGCGTGACGCGTCTGTTTCACATCCGCGTGGGCGCAAAACAGGTATAAATTTTGGTGTGAAACGTGTTGGCGTCGACAATAAGTTGGCGCATTTCAGGTTTGGATTAATGCGTTGGGCCTATATTTTTATCCACGATGATTTAAATGAATATGAATGGTGAAATGGGTCGGCTCGTTGGAGCCGCTCTTAACGAAGGAAAGAACGCCGCGGTGGGAATATGTGAACTTGTTCAGGCGAATGCATGCATGCGCATGTCCCGCCCCGACTAAACTTTCTTCGTGCAGTAAACTAGCTCGTCGCTGCGTTTCGTTGTTGCTTTCTGACGCTTGGAAGAGATGAGTTAACTAGATTGAAAAGGGCGGTAGGTGTAAACCAGACGATTGATCTTTGCCTAGCGCCTAGGTAGTAGTTATGTGTCCTAGGCACTGCCTAGACGGTAATATGGCTTTTACTATCAAGGTGTTTCTGTGATTATGATATGTGTATTATATTAATTCACGGCATATAAATAAATGAACTACAAGCTACTACCATTGAAATATGACACGTTTGGCATACAAAGTGTAATACAACATGATATCTAGCTTGGATAGACTTTTTTTTTTGGCTTGCCGTGCCTAGAGTTCCGCTTATGTCCTAGGCGAGGCGTTGGGCCATCGCCTAGCGCCTAAGCGTGTCTAAACGTCTTCTAGGCGTTGTTTTTTTCAACAGAGCAAGTTAAGAGCATCTATAACTGGATTTGGTAAATCCGGCCCCTCAAACGTCCGTGAACGCGTCTGGGCACGCCTACGGACGCATCCGGACGGGCCCTCATATTTTCTCCTGTGCATCCACATATCTCAAATCCGGATTCTGAAATCCATGCAAATACATGCACGTCGATCATGCAATACAATGTCACACGTAAATAATAAATGTTGGTATCAAGCATACATAGTGTTTACATAAAATTTATTTGAAGGGCCAAACTCAAGCATTGTCTCCTTGGTTGCTATTGTGCATCCACATGTACTCCACAAGATCATTGAGTAGTTGTGTGTGCACCTATTGATTTCGAAGATTCTGATGCATCTGCAGAAAGTTCATAAACTGAGCCGCATCTTGATCTTCTGGGATTTCAATTTGTTCTTCGGGTGCTTGAAAATCATGGGTTTGGGCTACACCATCATCCTCGTCCTTGACAATCGTATTGTGTAGAATAACACAATATGTCATCAGCTTCCACAAAGTTTTCGATTTCCACATCATTGCAGCGCTTCCACAATTCCCCAACGAGTTTGAAGCACACCAAATGCCCTCTCCACGTCCTTCCTAGCTGCTTCCTGCATTGTTGCAAAGTGGCTCTATTTATTGTCACGCGGCTCAGATATGGTCTTCACAAACGCCGCCCACTGAGGATAGATACCATGAGCAAGATAGTACCACATGTTGTAGTCCCTGTCGTTGACGGTGTAGTTGCACGGCGGTGATTCCTCATTGCAAAGCCTCCTGAACACCGAAGATCGAAGATCGTTGAAGCACGTTGATGTCGTTGTGAGAACCGGGCATTTCAAAGAAAGCATGCCAAATCCATAAGTCATCTGATGCCACTGCTTCTAGTATGATGCTGGCCTCTCTGGTGTGACCCTGATACATTCCCCGCAGACATTTCGGGTAGTTTTTCCATTGCCAATGCATGCAATCAATTGATCCGAGCATTCCTGGAAACCCTCTTGCCTCTTCAATAGCCAACAACTTCTATGTGTCTTGCGCATTTGGTTCTCTGAGATACTCCGGTCCAAAAACCTCAACCACGACGGGAGCAAATTTGATAGTAGTCTTGAGGCACGTGCTCTCCCCCGTCATGACCATCTCACCAACGGTATCTGCAGCAATACCAAGTGCAAGCATCCTCAGAGCAGCCGTGCATTTCTGCTTGGTCGAGAAAGAGAGCTGGCAGCAGCAATCTCTTCTCAGCTTGAAGTAGTCGTCGTGTGCCTCCACTCCCTCCACAATGCGCAAAAACAATGGTTTCTGCATGCGAAAACGGCAACGAAACCATGGATCATCCGGAAAAGCAAGTGCGGGAGCAAAGTAGTCATTGTGCAGTAGCTTTGCTTTGGACACTCTGTCCTGGTTGATCACTCTTCTCCCTTTGATTGAGCCCTCGAAGTTGAGAATATGCTCCACTTGCCGGTCCATTTTCTCTTGCATCTCATGAGCATGATCATGTCCACTCCTTCATCCGAATACGACAAATCAAAGAACTCATCTTGAATCATTTGGTCAAGCTCCGTTTGTCCATACTCCTCGTCCGACGAAGCATCGGAATCCATCATTTACCTAACAAAATCACAATAATTCCGTCGGTCAATGTGTCGAACACATCAAGCGCAAGGCTGAGCCGGAGAGTTTCCAGACGTACCACGGGGGCGTCCGGGCCGGCGACAACGTCCCTCACGGCAAGGACGGGAGCGCTCTTCTGGAGCTGACGGCAAAGAGTTTGGGAACGGCGGCGGAGCTGCGAGCCGGATGGCGCGAAGGGAAAAAGGACAGAGGAGAGAGCAAATGGATCCGGCAGCTCGGGGGAGGGAGGGGATTGGTGCAATTTGGGGTGGGGTCGGGTTGTCGGGTTCGACGTGGCGGACGCGTCCATATCCGCCCCATATTTGAGCTGGATATGGGGGCCGCCGGTCAGTCCAGACGTTTGAGAATCGTTTGAGAGGCCCGTCTGAATCAAAAAATCGTGACAGGGCAGTGATCGGGCGGCCTTCCCAGACGTTTGAGACGGGTTTAAGGGTTCGGTTGTTGATGCTCTAATAGGGAAGCCGGTGTATGTATGATGGGTGGAGCTAGGCCTAGAATTTTATGGTCTAAATTTTCCTTGTTTTCCCTCTCCTCTTTTTCGAGGCAACAAAATGACGGAGCATGCATGGATTCTTTCCTTTTGGCCCCTCCATATCCGCGCATATGCCCCCTCTTTAGGTGCCACTGTGCAAAGCAGGGCGTCTCGCAGCCACCACCAACGCAACGCGGCACAAACAGAACGCGCATATGCCCCCTCTTCATTCCACACACCACCTCCGCCGCATTGTGCCGCGTTCCTGCTTTGTGCGGAAGTTGGCAGAAGAGGACGTTGGCAGAAGCAAGCTCGCCGTGCACTGGAGCTACGAGTAGTGGGCTATTGTAGCTGCTAGATAGAGTAGGCATGGATGGGCTCTGGTGCGGGTCCGGGGGCCTGCCTGCCTGCATAGTCAAAGCGCCGAGGCAGTGCATGTTTCCTGGCGACACATAAATAAAGCTGACGACCCTGAAGATGGGCGGGCAAAGCCAACGTCCTCTTCTTCGGCGCCAGCCAGTGACCGTGGGCCCCGCCGCCCCACCCGCCATGATTACCGTGCAGCCGAACGTTGGGCGGCCAAGGAAGGGTGACAGACAGACAGCCTCCTCGATCGACCGCTGCTCAGGCTCTCGCAGTGCGCCCGTGCCACTTGTTTATTTGCCTGTCTTGCTTCGGGCCAGTGGTTAGGCTAGCCATAGTGGGCTAACTTAGGTAGTAATTTAACACATCTTAAGATAATTTTGTTTATGTGACAAATATTTAATAAAAAAAGTGCTTGTAATAACATCCCAATAGTATGTTATTGTAACATAGCGTTTTTCGAGACAAAATGAGTCTATAAACTAATAAATGAAGCAATCTATAACACTACTATTAGAGCATTTCTAGTGGATCATCTATATGGATATGTATAGCAAATATACACGATGTGAGTTGAAAAACTGCTCCCAGCGACTCGTGTAAAAGGGCGTGTAAACATCCACGCCCAGGCCACGACGGTACAAGGCGTGGAAATATGCACGAGCAAGCCACGCTCGTGAGCTCGCGAAAAGGAGACCGCTGCTTCGTCCCGCGCCCGCCCGGAGGAAGGATCGGAGGAGCTTGCCCCCAGGTCGCCGTCGCGTTTCTAATATGCACGTCCTAATTTACACATTCCACTGAAAAACTAGGAGGTGTATAATTTAGTAAGGTGTATATGGAGATATACACGTCCAAATTTACACCATCCACTAGAGATGCTCTTATGTTAGTACTTTGCACTATGAAGAACTTAGACTAGTGTCATTATGATCTTGAGTAGATAATGCCGAGGACCGAGGCCCCCGCGTCGCCCCTCGCTCGGGCAACTCGGGTGGCTCCCCAACACTAGCCGTCGTTGGGGCCTAGCCCATCTTCCTCCCCTTCTCGCGCCGCCGCCGGAGGACGCCGCCGGCTTGCGCCCGGAGGCTGACGGCGGTGGCGGGGGCTCTTCCTCCCTCCCGCGTCTCAGGGGTGGCGGAGCCCCAACATGCGTGGAGGTGCGGCCGATCTAGAAGCGGCGGCGGTCGGCCCTGCCTCGGGCCACGGGCGGCTGCTGCGGCGGCTGGCCTGGATCGGGCGGCGACACGATGCGGTCTTCGACGGCATGTCATCTGGCTTTAGATAGGCGGCGACGTCGAGGGTCTGGTGGACAGCTTGGCGGCACCCATGGCAGATCTGTTCTGGCCGGTGTAGCCAGTGGTGGTGGTCATCTTCGTCGGCGGTGGCCGACCAGAAGCTTGGTGATCGGATCTTGAGATCCATCATCTAGTTCCGGCTGCGAGTTGGGGAGACATGGTTGCCGGTGAAAACCGAGCCGAAGGCAGGCGATGGCGGCGTTCTACGCCGTTACCTTGATGAAAGCATCGTCATGTAACTACTGTCGACACACCCGTGCTGCTCCGGGGGAAACCCTAGGATCTGGTGTTTCAGATCGGACGATGGCGGCACTGCGGTGTCGTTTCTCTCTTGAGAGCATCGTTTGTAGAGCAGCGCTGGAAGTCAGAGGCAGGAGGTGGAGCGGCTTCGTCTTGCACGGAGCTTTGGTGGAGATGTCAAGTCATGCCTGACCGATAGGTGCTACGCTTTGTCATGCCTGATCGGCAGGTGCTACGCACGACAGATCTTTCAAAGACTTCAAGCTGTGTCAGCTGGTGGTACTTGGCAGCTTGGCGCTGAGGTGTATCAGTGGCGACTGCGACGTGCTCAGCTGTTTGCGCGCAGGGAGGAGGTGTCGTTGGGCGCCGTGGTGGCGTCGACGATAGTTAGACCGAGTAAGGTTGATGCATCAGTACAGTTCTGAAGATAAAGAGGTGGCAGTTGGCGGCGGCGGCCTCTGAGAACACGCCGGTCCAGTGTTTGTCCCAGACTCGGCAAGTGGCTAAGTTGGGGTCTCAGGTCTTAGATGTTAGGCTTGGCTGCTATTGTGTTTGGTATTAGGTCCAGACTATCTACGCCTCTTCATCAACTGAATAGGTATAGCGACAGTTTGTTGCTTAGACGACGACTTTATTCTTACTGTTGTATAACTTTGTAAGGTCTTGCGAGAATAATTAATAAAGTGACAGTATGCATTGTCTAGATGTAAAGACCGGTGATCATCCTCCTTTGTCCAAAAATAATTAAATTAATATCATATGCATAACACTAGTATAAGTTATCCTTCACTATGACCAGCTCAGATCCTTGATCGGAACAAGATGCATGGCCGGGCGTGTTAAGCATGGCTTAGTAGTACCGTCAGATTAGTGATTGATGTATCGTCGGGCCAGGGCCAGGGCTGGGCTGCTGCGTCGGGCGCAAGGGGTCAAGGGGAGTTTGGTATGGCAGGCAGGTGATCATGTATGTCATCGGTGCGGCTCCAGAGCGCAGACATGCGACAGTGTTCTCCGCTCGTGTTCGTTCGGGTCGTCACAAGCAGGGCGTCAGTCAGTCAGTGGTAATCTACTTTATGCCGTTCCAGATAGCGCAGCGCGCCCACGTAGTAGTACGTGTGGCTCTCGCCGGGCGATCCCTCTCCCGGCGTACGGTGGCGTCCAGTCGGTGCCGGATGTCGGCACCGATAACTCCTGTATCCTCCACCGACGCCTCGTCGTCGCGTCTCGACTGGACATGGAATTTGGTACTACTACGCTGAATATCTACCTATCCTCCTCGCGCAGGCATGAGCTCCGGCCGCGGAAAACTAGCCTGCTTTGCGATACGAGCCAGCTGAGCGGTGCCCAACAAGTTCGGCAGGAAGCCGACTGGCCATAGTAGCACTGGTGGACCTACCATGTCGTTGGTCAACGCATGCTTCTATTTTTGTTAAACCTCTACTAGTACTACTCTAAATAATTTGTATGTAGTACTCTAACTGAATAGAGACGTGATTCCTGGAAGCAATTCTGCAGGAGAAGCAAGGGTTCTAAACTCGAATCCATGGTGTGAGTGAAAACCTGCAATCCGTGGATTATTTGGTACTCCCTTCGTTCCTAAATGTAAGTCTTTGTAAAGATTCCACTATAGACTACATACGAAGTAAAATAAGTGAATCTACACTTTAAAATGCATCTATATATATCCGTATGTGGTGCATAGTAGAATCTCTACAAAGACTTATATTTAGTAACGGAGGAAGAATTATAAAAAAAAATCTCTATACACTTGATTGCACTTACAAGGATTGACTTAAAAATAAATGTTAGCATAATATTTGGAACAAAGGAGTATTTCATGCCATGATATTCTAGAATGTAGAATGTAAGGTATTTTGTTGATTTTTGTTTAAAATTTACTCCATCCGTCTCATAATAAGACGCTTTTACATTATGGGATATATAATATTGCATTAGAGATATATTTTTCCAGAAAGGACCTTGGATCTATATTAACTCCGACCACTGATACAGAGCACCCCACACAGAAGAAGAAATTACAAAAGAACACCTGGAAACCAAACCACCCCACACAGAAGAAGAAATTACAAAAGGGCATCTGGGAACCAAACCACCCCACACAGAAGAAGAAGAAGAAGAAGAAGAAGAAGAAATTACAAAAGGGCACCTGGGAACCAAACCACCCCACACACTGTCGCGAGCTGCCCGCGCGCCACCTCTCCCACATGAAGCCAGCGTAACCTTGTAATATGTAGTCGGACAATCCGCAAATGGGAAGTCTTCAGCTTTAGCCCGTCTGGACTAGCACAACGGAGAAAGGGAGACCCAACATCACTCAACCACTGGAACCGGTGAGACCTTGTCTCGATCCAGCCAAGACACAGCTGCCGATGCCAACAAAAAGAACCGAAGTCAACAGCACCTACCCTCGTCGGATCTGAAGACCGCCAAGAAAACACAGCTACCCACCAGCTCTTTGACACCGCCGGTTGGAGCGTTGCTAGTGTGGAAGGAGAGCAGAGGCAATTTACTCCAAAGACGCGGCACCACCCTCAACACAGAAACGACGCCTCTCGGACAAATTTGGCCAATCCTTCCAACTAGGCGGAGCGGAATCGCCGGGGTCCCCACCCCCATCCATCGCCGGAGTGGTGGATGGAGGTGGCAGGGGCTGGTAGTCTCGCCGATGGAGAAAGGGCAGAACCGTCGCCCCCTAAGTCGCATTGTGGAAACCGTTCGCATTAGAGGTTGCTAAGAGTGAACACTTTTATTGATGCTCTATAGTATACACAATTGATGTTTTGATATATAAATGTTCTAAGAGATATTTTATAAGACTGTGTAAAAATATACACAATGTATGTGGTGAATTGTGGTTTTGTCCCATGTATGCCAAATAATGGTCCAAATGCACAACAAACAACAAGGATATAGAATTATACACATTTCCATGTCGAATTACAAAAGGATGGAAAATGGTCTGTGTCGCTTATAGAAATCATAGATATGGCCAGTTTATCTCTACTCCCCATGGCAGCTGATAACCCACAAGTATAGGGGATCAATGGTAGCCTCTTTCGATAAGTAAGAGTGTCGAACCCAACGAGGAGCTAAAGGTAGAACAAATATTCTCTCAAGTTCTATCGACCACCGATACAACTCTACGCACGCTTAACGTTTGCTTTATCTAGAACAAGTATGAAACTAGAAGTACTTTGTAGGTGTTTTTGGATAGGTTTGCAGGAATATAAAGTGCACGTAAATAAAAAGTAGGGACTGTTTAGGTAAAGAAGCAATAAAGTTAGTACAACGAATATGGAAAAGTGATGGTAGGAGTTGTGAAATTGTCCCTAAGCAATTGACTACTTTACTAGACCGATAGCAAGTTTTATATGGGAGAGGCCACTGCTAGCATGTCATCCCTGACTTGGAATTCTATGCACTTATGATTGGAACTATTAGCAAGCATCCGCAACTACTAACGTTCATTAAGGTAAAACCCAACCATAGCATTAAGATATATTGGTCCCCCTTCAATCCCGTATGCATTAATTTCTATGCTAGGTTGAAGCTTCTGTCACTCTTGCCCTCCAATACATAGCCTATCAATATACAACTAACCCTATGGTGTGATCCACGCGCGCGCTCATATGATGGGAACCAAAGGACAACAACATAACCACAAGAAAATTAAACCAATCATAGCAATTCACCAATTACCGATAGGACAACGAAAATCTACTCAGACATCATAGAATGGCAACACATCATTGGATAATAATATGAAGCATAAAGCACCATGTTCAAGTAGAGGGTACAGCGGGTTGCGGGAGAGTGTACCGCTGTAGATAGAGGGGGGAAGGTGATGGAGATGTTGGTGAAGATGGCGTAGGTGTTGGTGAAGATCGCGGTGATGATGATGGCCCTGGCGGCGTTCCGGTGCCACCGGGGGAGAGGGGGAGAGAGAGCCCCCCCTCTTCTTCTTCCTTGAGCTTATCCCTAGATGGGAGAAGGGTTTCCCCTCTGGTCCTTGGTCTCCATGGCATGGGAGTGGCGAGAGCCCCTCCGAGATTGGACCGGTCTCTCTGTCTCTCTCTGTTTCTGCGCTCTGGGATTCTGCCCTTTCACCATTTTTTATATATCCGGAGATCCGTAACTCCGATTGGATTGAAACCTTCGCCCAGATTTTTCTTCGAAAATTAGCTTTCTTGCGGCCAAAGAAGAGCAGCAACCGCCTTACGGGGGCCCACGACAGTCGAGGGCGCGCCGAGGGGGGCAGGCGCGCCCCCCCTGCCACATGGCCCCCTCGGGCACCGTCTCACGTTGATTCTTCTTCCCATATTTCACAAATATTTCAAAAATATTATCCGTCCGTTTTTATCCCATTTGGACTCCGTTTGATATGGGTATTCTGTGAAACAAAAACATGCGACAAACACGAACTGGCACTGGGCACTGCATCAATATGTTAGTCCCAAAAATAGTATAATAAGTTGCCAAAAGTATATGAAAGTTGTATAACATTGGCATGGAACAATCAAAAATTATAGATACGATGGAGACATATCAACATACCCAAGCTTAATTCCTGCTCGTCCTCGAGTAGGTAATTGATAAAAAAGATAATTTTTGATGTGGAATGCTACCTAGCATAATCTTGATCATATATCTAATCATGGCATGAATATTAAGACACGAGTGATTCAAAGCAATAGTCTACCATTTGACATTAAGACAATAATACTTCAAGCATACTAAACAAGCAATTATGTCTTATCAAAATAACATAGCCAAAGAAAGCTCATCCCTACAAAATCATATAGTCTGGCTATGCTCCATCTTCACCACACAAAGCATTCAAATTATGCACAACCCCGATGACAAGCCGAGCAATTGGTTCATACTTTTTAATGCGCTTCAGCCTTTTCAACCCTCATGCAATACATGAGCGCAAGCTATGGACATAGCACTATGGATGGAATAGAATATGATGATGGAGGTTTGTGTGAGAAGACAAAAAAGGAGAAAGTCTCGCATCGACGCGGCTAATCAACGGGCTATGGAGATGCCCATCGATTGATGTCAATGTGAGGAGTAGGGATTGCCATGCAACGGATGTACTAGAGCTATAAGTGTATGAAAGCTCAAACTGAAACTAAGTGGGTGTGCATCCAACTTGCTTGCTCATGAAGACCTAGAGCATTTGAGGAAGCCCATCATTGAAATATACAAGCCAAGTTCTATAATGAAAATTCCCACTAGTATATGAAAGTGATAACTCAAGAGACTCTCTATATGAAGAACATGGTGCTACTCTGAAGCACAAGTGTGGTAAAAGGATAGTAACATTGCCCCTTCTCTCTTTTTCTCTCTTTTTTTTGGTGGGCTTCTTTGGCCTCTTTTTTTATTTGGGCTTCTTTGGCCTCTTTTATTTATTTTTAAAGTCCGGAGTCTCATCCCGACTTGTGGGGGAATCATAGTCTCCATCATCCTTTCCTCACTGGGGCAATGCTCTAATAATGATGATCATCACACTTTTATTTACTTACAACTCAATATTACAACTCGATACTAGAACAAAGATATGACTCTATATGAATGCCTCCGGCGGTGTACCGGGATGTGCAATGATCTAGCGTAGCAATGACATAAAAAAATAGACAAGCCATGAAAACATCATGCTGGCTATCTTACAATCACGCAAAGCAATATGAAAATAAATGCTCAAGTCATGTATATGATGATGATGGAAGTTGCATGGCAATATATCTCGGAATGGCTATGGAAATGCCATGATAGGTAGGTATGGTGGCTGTTTTGAGGAAGATATAAGGAGGTTTATGTGTGATAGAGCGTATCGTATCACGGGGTTTGGATGCACCGGCGAAGTTTGCACCAACTCTCGAGGTGAGAAAGGGCAATGCACGGTACCGAAGAGGCTAGCAATGATGGAAGGGTGAGAGTGCGTATAATCCATGGACTCACATTAGTCATAAAGAACTCATATACTTATTGCAAAAGTTTATTAGCCCTCGAAGCAAAGTACTACTACGCATGCCCCTAGGGGGATAGATTGGTAGGAAAACACCATCGCTCGTCCCCGACCGCCACTCATAAGGAAGACAATTAATAAATACCTCATGCTCCAGCTACTTTACATAACGGTTCACCATATGTGCATGCTACGGGACTTGCAAACCTCAACACAAGTATTTCTCAATTTCACAATTACTCAACTAGCACGACTCTAATATCACCACCTTTATATCGCAAAACTATTGCAAGGAATCAAACATATCATATTCAGTGATCTACAAGTTTTATGTAGGATTTTATGACTAACCATGTGAATGACCAGTTCCTGTCATCTCTCTAAATAGATATAAGTGAAGCAAGAGAGTTTAATTCTTTCTACAAAAGATATGCCCACGCTCTAACAAATATAAGTGAAGCAAAAAATCATTCTACAAATGGCGGTTTTCTATGTGAAGAGAAACAGGCAATCCAAACTTCAAATGATATAAGCGAAGCACATGAAGCATTCTATAAAGACTCAAAAGATTTAAATGAAGTGCAAAGAGTATTATATAAATCAACCAAGGACTATCTCATACCAGTATGGTGCATAAAAGAAAAATGAGAACTAAATGCAAAAGACGCTCCAAGATTTGCACATATCGCATGAACGAAACGAATCCGAAAACATACCGATACTTGTTGAAGAAAGATGGGATGCCTTCCGGGGCATCCCCAAGCTTAGACGCTTGAGTATCCTTGAATATTTACTTGGGGTGCCTTGGGAATCCCCAAGCTTTAGCTCTTGCCTCTCCTTCTTCTCCTCACATCGAGACATCCTCGATCTTTGAACACTTCATCCACACAAAACTTAACAGAAAACTCGGTAAGATCCGTTAGTATAATAAAGCAGATCACTACTCTAAGTACTGTTGCAAACCAATTCATATTTTGTTTTTGCATTGCAGCTACTGTAATATAACTTTCCCATGGCTTAATCCACTGATATAAATCGATAGTTTCATCAAAACAAGCAAACTATGCATAAAAAAACAGAATCTGTCTAAAATAGAACAGTCTGTAATAATCTGAACATTCACCATACCTATAGTATTCCAAAAATTCTACCAAAATTAGTAAAAATAAATAATTTGTATAGAAAGACATTGCAAAAAGTTTCAGAACCGTTTGACGTTCCAGTAAAAAATGTAAAATCACGCACTACAGCCAAAGTTTCTGTGCTACACCGTACAAACCAACAAGCATTGTAAATATCCTAAAGGCAAACGTTGGCACATTATTTTTATAATACAATGGAATTGTACAAGGGGATAATTATTTTTGTTGAAAAGTTTCTGTAATCAAGATTCACAAAGTTTCCGTGAGCATGAACAAAGTTCAAGGAGCTCCCCCACTTCAACAATGCTTGTCTCTCTCACTTTCACTTTCCTTTTTGAAAAAGTTTTGGGTTTCCCTCTTTATTTTTTTGTTTTTAAACTTTATAAAAGCACACAACATAAATAAATGACTCTCTAAAACTTCCGGGTTGTCTCCCTGGCAGCGCTTTCTTTAAAGCCATTAAGCTAGGCATATAGTGCTCAAGTAATAGATCCACCCGAATCCCAAGGTATATCAAAGCCAATTTTAATTAACGATGATTTGTAATTTAGTAGTGAGCACAAAGTAACATATATCATGTAATGACGAATTCTAACTCTCTTCCGATGCATCGGCATGTCATAAAAGAACAATTCATGCACACAAAGTAAAGGCCAATGCATAGTATAAACAGTTTCTTGTAATTTTTTCGTGTTGGAAACATAAAGAGGCGGAGATGTAGTTCCTCTCTCATAATAATTGCACGTAGGAGCAGCAAGCACATGCATATTATATCTATCAAAATCATCATGTGTAATAGTAAAACGCAACCCATCAATATAATCCTTAATAAGGGTAAACTTCTTCGATATAGTGTAGTCGGGAGAATTCAAAAAGATAATAGGACTATCATGCTTGGGTGCAATAGCAACAATTTCATGTTTAACATAAGGAACTATAGCAAGTTCATATCCATAAGCATAATTCATATTGGCATCTTGGCCACAAGCATAGCAAGCATCATAAAAAGGGATATTTCAAAAGAATCAACGGGATCATAACGATCATCATAGCATTCATCCTTCGGTAAGCACGAAGGGAAATTAAACATTGTATGGGCTAAAGAGTTACTCTCATTAGAAGGTGGGCACGGGTGATCAATCCGCTCTTCCTCCTTTTGCTCTTCACTCTCCTCCTCATCTTTTTCATCCAATGAGCTCACAGTTTCATCAATTTCTTCTTCCATAGACTCTTGCAAAATATTAGTCTCTTCCTTGACAGCGGAGGAGTCCTCAATATATGGTTTAACATAAGCATTAGAAGCATAATTATCATAACAATATTTAAGTATGGCAAAATTTTCAGATTTGTGAAGAGTAGCATCATACTTTCCAATCAAAGAAGCAATTTCATAAGCACCCTTAAAAGCAACAAATTCTTCAATTTGTTGAACATCATAGTAATTATAAACACCCTTAGCATACGAAGATACACTTCCATTATCACTAAAATTACATTGGTAGGGAAGGTGTTTCTTAGGGTCTTTAGAACAACAAGTAAAATCATAAATTTCACATAAATTCCAAGCATAGCATTACAATCAATGAATTTGATCCAATAAAAGTTTCCCTTTTTGAGATCAGCGGTGTCGCACATAACAAGCATGCTCATCTAAAGATTTGCCCTCAACTAAGCTAGTTGGGGTTTCATCACGAGCACATAGGGATCGAAGATGATCCAGGTAAAAAGCTTCAGGAGTGTGATAGATTTTGAGTGGTTCTTCAACCATTGGTGTAGCAGGTACAACTATTTTTTTGGTATTTTGCGTTCCATATCCACAACTAAAGATAGAGAACAAATAAGAACAACAAATAAAAATTATTTAGTGATAAAGTAAACAAGCACACATGAGAATATTCACCCCATGCTATGGCTCCCCGGCAACGGTGCTAGAAAAAGGTCTTGATAACCCACAAGTATAGGGGATCAATTGTAGCCTCTTTCGATAAGTAAGAGTGTCGAGCCCAATGAGGAGCTAAAGGTAGAATAAATATTCCCTCAAGTTCTATCGACCACCGATACAACTCTACGCACGCTTAACATTTGCTTTACCTAGAACAAGTATGAAACTAGAAGTACTTTGTAGGTGTTTTTGGATAGGTTTGCAAGAATATAAAGTGCATGTAAATAAAAAGTAGGGGTTGTTTAGGTAAAGAAGCAATATAGATAGTACACCGAGTATGGAAAAGTGGTGGTAGGAGTTGTGAAATTGTCGCTAAGCAATTGACTACTTTACTAGACCGATACCAAGTTTTATGTGGGAGAGGCCACTCCTAGCATGTCATCCCTGACTTGGAATTCTATGCACTTATGATTGGAACTATTAGCAACCATCCGCAACTACTAACGTTCATTAAGGTAAAACCCAACCATAGCATTAAGATATATTGGTCCCCCTTCAATCCCGTATGCATCAATTTCTTTGCTAGGTTGAAGCTTCTGTCACTCTTGCCCTCCAATACATAGTCCTATCAACATACAACTAGCCCTATGGTGTGATCCACGCGCGCGCTCATATGATGGGCACCAAAGGACAGCAACATAACCACAAGCAAATTAACCAATCATAGCAATTCACCAATTACCGATAGGACAACAAAAATCTACTCAGACATCATAGGATGGCAACACATCATTGGATAATAATATGAAGCATAAAGCACCATGTTCAAGTAGAGGGTACAGTGGGTTGCGGGAGAGTTGACCGCTATAGATGAGGGGGTAAGGTGATGGATATGTTGGTGAAGATGGCGTAGGTGTTGGTGAAGATCGCGGTGATGATGATGGCCCCGGCGACGTTCCGCTGCCACCGAGAGAGAGGGGGAGAGAGCCCCCCTTCTTCTTATTCTTCTTCCTTGACCTTCTCCCTAGATGGGAGAAGGGTTTCCCCTTTGGTCCTTGGTCTCCATGGCATCGCAGGGGCGAGAGCCCCTCCGAGATTGGATCTGTCTCTCTCTGTTTCTGCGCTCTGGGATTCTGCCCTTTCACCGTTTCTTATATATCCGAAGATCCGTCACTCCGATTGGATTGAAACCTTCGCCCAGATTTTTCTCCGAAAATTAGCTTCCTTGTGGCCAAAGAAGACCAGCAACCGCCTTACGGGGGGCCCACGAGGGTCAGGGGCGCGCCCAGGGGGGCAAGCGCGCCTCCCTGCCTCGTGGCCCCCTCGGGCACCGTCTCGCGTTGATTCTTCTTCCCATATTTCACAAATATTCGAAAAATATTTTCCATCCGTTTTTATCCCATTTGGACTCCGTTTGATATGGATTTTCTGTGAAACAAAAAACATGCAACAAATAGGAACTGGCACTGGGCACTGGATCAATATGTTAGTCCCAAAAATAGTATAAAAAGTTGCCAAAAGTATATGAAAGTTGTATAATATTAGCATGGAACAATCAAAAATTATAGATACGACGGAGACATATCAGCGGCTATGCGGTCCAGGAGTTCGTTAAAGACGATAACTCCGCCGGATCCATCCGTTTGGAATATTCGGAGTCAACACGGAGACGATTTTTGATGACCTGAGAAGTCATCATCGGCTTGACGGCCGAACGGGCGATCATGGTAAAGCCCTCCAGCCGGAGGGTTTGGTCTGAGGCCAGGGCTCCTCCAGAGGTGATGCTGTCCTTGATGACAAGGCGTGTCATCAATCCTCTCTTTGACGTCACAGCGGAACTCTCAATGAAAGCACCAATGTCGGTGTCAAAACCGGCGGATCTCGTGTAGGGGGTCCCGAACTATGCGTCTAAGGTTGATGGTAACAGGAGACAGGGGACACAATGTTTACCCAGGTTCGGGCCCTCTTGATGGAGGTAATACCCTACTTCCTACTTGATTGATCTTGATGAATATGATGATTACAACAGTTGATCTACCACGAGATCGTAATGGCTAAATCCTAGATGTCTAGCTTGTGTGATTGTGATTGTGATTTCCTCTACGAACTAAACCCTCTTGTTTATATAGACATCGAAGGGGCCTAGGGTTGTACAAAATCGGTTTACAGAGGAAGGAATCTTCATATCCGAATGTCAAGCTTGCCTTCCACGCAAAGGAGAGTCCCATCCGGACACGGGAGGAAGTCTTCTGTCTTGTGTTTTCATGGCCCATCAGTCCGGCCCACGCCACATAGGCCGGACGCCCGAGGACCCCTTAATCCAGGACTCCCTCAATACCGACGATCGAATGTCGGGCAAGTAACATACCGATGGACAAAGGGAACTATGTATGTTGTCATAATGGTTTGACCAAGAAAGATCTTCGTAGAATATGTAGGAGCCAATATGGGCATCTAGGTTCCGCTATTGGTTATTGACTAGAGAGGTGTCTCAGTCATGTCTACATAGTTCTCGAACCCGTAGGGTCCGCACACTTAATGTTCAATGACGATATAGTATTATATGAGTTATGTGATTTGGTGAAAAAATATTGTTCGGAGTCCCAGATGAGATAACGGACATGACGAGGTGTCTCGAAATGGTCGAGAGGTAAAGATTCATATATAGGACAATACTATTCGGACACCGAAAGTGTTTTGGGGGGTACCGGGTACTTATCGGGTCACTAGAAGGGGTTCCAGCCAACCCCGACAAAAGTTATGGGTCATATGGGCCAAGAGAGGAAACGCACCAGACACGAGGGGCTGGTGCGCCCCCCATAGAAGGCCGGCCAAGGAGGAGAAGGAAAGGGGGAGGGAAAGGAAAGTGTGGATTAGGATTCTCACTTCCTTCTCTCCCCCCTCTTTCCTTCCCCCCTTGGGAATACATGGCAGGGGGGCGCGGCCAGGGCAGGAGCCCTAGGGCGGGCCGGCCACCTATGTGGTGCGCCAAGCTGCCTCCCCTCCCCCTCCCACCTATATATGTGGGAGGGGGCGCGCCTGTGATGTCGCTTGAAGCTACGTCGGTATTTCCCCAAAGAGGAAGGGATTATGCAGCACAACGGTGGTAGGTATTTCCCTCATATATGAAACTAAGGTTATCGACCAATAGGAGAACCAAGCAACACAACGTAAACAACCCCTACACATAGATAACAAATCCTCGCAACCCACGTGTTAAAGGGGTTGTCAATCTCTTTCGGGTAACGGTGCCAAAAATTGTTGCGTGACTGGAAAAAGTTGTAATAGATTGAATAAACAAATCGCAAATAAAATAAAGTGCAGAAAAGTATTTTGGGGTTTTTGAATTAATAGATCTGAAAATAAATGCAAGGGAAAAGTAGATCACAAAGGCAAATAATATGAGAAAGAGACCCGGGGGTCGTAGGCTTCACTAGTGGCTTCTCTCGAGAAAAATAGCAAACGGTGGGTGAACAAATTACTGTTGGGCAATTGATAAAACTTCAAATACTCATGACGATATCCAGGCAATGATCATTACATAGGCATCACGTCCAAGATTAGTAGACCAACTCCTGCCTGCATCTACTAGTTACTCCACACATCGACCGCTATCCAGCATGCATCTAGTGTATTAAGTTCATGGAAAAATGGAGTAATGCAATAAGAATGATGACATGATGTAGACAAGATCTATCTATGTAGAGTTAGACCCCATCGTTTTATCCTTAGTAGCAACGATACATACGTGTCGGTTCCCTTTCTGTCACTCGGATCAAGCACCGTAAGATCGAACCCACTACAAACCAAATCTTCCCATTGCAAGATAAATAGATAAAGTTGGCCAAACAAAACCCAAATATCGGAGAAGAAATATGAGGCTATAAGAGATCATGCATAAAAGAGATCAAATAAACTCAAATACTTTCTTGGATATAAAAAGATAGATCTGATCATAAACTCAAAGTTCATCGATCCCAACAAACACACCGCAAAAAGTTGCATCATATGGATCTCCAAGAGACCATTGTATTGAGAATCGAGAGAGAGAGAGGAAGCCATCTAGCTACTAACTATGGACCCGAAGGTCTACAAAGAAGTACTCACGCATCATCAGAGAGGCACCAATGGAGGTCGTGAACCCCATCTGAGATGGTATCTAGATTGGATCTGGTGGTTCTGGACTCTGCGGCGGCTAGATAAATATTTCGTGGACTCCCCTAGGGTTTCTGGAATATTGGGGTATTTATAGATCAAAGAGGCGGTCCAGGGGATACCCGAGGTGGGCACAACCCACCAGGTCGCGCCTGGTCCTCCTAGCGCGCCCTGGTGGGTTGTGCTCTGCTCGAAGCACCCCCAGGCACAGCCAGGGCCCATTACATTCCTTCTGGTCCATAAAAAATCTCCGGTAAAGTTTCGTGGCATTTGGACTCCGTTTTCTGTGATGTAAAATACATGGAAAACAACAACTGACACTTGGCACTATGTCAATAGGTTAGTACCAAAAATTATATAAAATGATTATAAAACATCCAAGATTGATAATATAATAGCATGGATGTAACACCCCAGATGTAAATTTCCATTATTGTAACTCCAACTCTTGCCATTTCCGGCTATGTGATATGATATTTCCTTCGTGATTGGGTTTTTGCCTTCATTTTGCATTTTGTTCATGTTATGCATTTCATCTCATATCATCATGTGCATCTCATTTGCATTCGTGTTCATCTCATGCATCCGATCATTTTCCCCGTTGTCCGTTTCGCAATCCAACTCTCTCACATGCACCCGTTGCACCCCTCAAATCTCGTTTCGTGAGCGGGAGAGAAACGTTCTCGGAATGGGTCGAGATTTGTCGAGTGGCCTTGGTAACAAAGATTATGATGACATTTTTGAGGAAATAAAGCTAGGTATATCTCATTTTTTGTCTAACTTAGGTAGCTATGCCATTTAGGAGGAAAGAAAGGACGAGCGGGTTAGGGGTTCCTCGGCGTCGATAGAACCCTAAATAGCAACTACCATCAGTGCAAGATACATGAGGCGCTCGACGTTGAACACTAGATCCACGTCCCACATGAAGGAAATATGCCCTAGAGGCAATAATAAAGTTGTTATTTATACTTCCTTATATCATGATAAACGTTTATTATTCATGATAGAATTGTATTAACCGGAAACTTAGTACATGTGTGAATACATAGACAAAAGAGTGTCCCTAGTATGCCTCTACTTGACTGGCTCGTTAATCAAAGATGGTTAGGTTTCCTAGCCATAGACATGTGTTATCATTTGATGAATGGGATCACATCATTAGAGAATGATGTGATGGACAAGACCCATCTGTTGGCTTAGCACTATGATCGCTTAGTTTATTGCTATTGCTTTCTTCATGACTTATACATGTTCCTCTGACTAGGAGATTATGCAACTCCCAGATACCGGAGGAACACCTTGTGTGCTATCAAACATCACAACATAACTGGGTGATTATAAAGATGCTCTACAGGTGTGTCCGAAGGTGTTTGTTGGGTTGGCATAGATCAAGATTAGGATTTGTCACTCCGAGTTTCAGAGAGGTATTTCTGGGCCCTCTCGGTAATGCACATCACTATAAGCCTTGCAAGCAATGTGACTAATGAGTTAGTTGTGGGATGATGCATTATGGAACGAGTAAAGAGACTTGCCGGTAATGAGATTGAACTAGATATGATGATACCGACGATCGAATCTCGGGCAAGTAACATACCGATGACAAAGGGAACAACGTATGTTGTTATGCGGGTTGACCGATAAAGATCTTCGTAGAATATGTAGGAGCCAATATGACCATCCAGGTTCCGCTATTGGTTATTGGCCGGAGATGTGTCTCGGTCATGTCTACATAGTTCTCAAACCTGTAACGTTCGCACGCTTAACGTTCGATGACGATTTGTATTATGAGTTATGTGATTTCATGACCGAAGTTTGTTTGGAGTCCCAGATGAGATCACGGACATGATGGTGAGTCTCGAAATGGTCGAGAGGTGAAGATCGATATATTGGAAGGCTATATTCGGACATCAGAAAGGTTTTGAGTGGTTCGGGTATTTTTCGGAGTACCGAAGAGTTACGGAAATTCGCCGGGGGGTTATTGGGCCTCATGGGCCTATTGGTGGAAGAGAGGAGGCAGGCCAAGGCAAGGCGCGCGCCCCCTATCCCAAACCGAATTGGACTAGGGGGGGCGGCCCCCCTTTCCTTCTCTCCTCCCTCAGCTCCCCCTTCTCCTTGTTGGAATAGGACAAGGGGGGCCGAATCCTACTTGGAGTAGGATTGCCCCCCCCATGGCGCGCCTCCTCCCCTTGGCCGGCCTCCTCCTCCCTCCCCCCTTTATATATGTGGGAGGGGGGCACCCCAAGGCACACAAAAGTTTCTCTTAGCCATGTGCGGTGCCCCCCTCCACAGAAACACACCTCGGTCATATCATTGCAGTGCTCAGGCGAAGCACTGCGCTAGTAACTTCATCATCACCGTCACCACACCGTCGTGCTGACGAAACTCTCCCTCGGCTTCAGCTGGATCATGATTTCGAGGGACGTCACCGAGCTAAAAGTGTGCAGATCGTGGAGGTGCCGTAAGTTCGGTACTTGATCGGTTGGATCGCGAAGACGTTCGACTACATCAATCGCGTTACTTAAAGCTTCCGGTTTCTATCTACGAGGGTACGTAGACACACTCTTCCCTCTCGTTGCTATGCATCTTCTAGATAGATCTTGCGTGATCATAGGATTTTTTTTGAAATACTGTGTTTCCCAACAGTGGCATCCGAACCAGGTCTATGCATAGATGTTATACGCACGAGTATAACACAATGAGTTGTGGGAGATAATAGTCATACTGCTTACCAGCAACGTCCTACTTTGATTCTGCGGTATTGTTGGATGAAGCAGCCCAGACCGACATTACATGACCGCGTTCATGAGACTGCACTACTGCAGGATGCCGCTAACGCGACACTATGATCAGAGACCCTTCGACGAAACTGTGTGCGATGCAATAATCGCAAACGGTGGTGTAAAAAACCGTCAAAAAAGGTGCAAAACGTTTGCGATGACGGATGCGTCTAACGCGATTCAGATTTTAGTTGCGTGTGCGATTCAGGGCATACGGTTCAGTTCAATTCACCGTTTTGGATGAGGAGGAACAAAAGAAACGGGCAACCAGATGAAGGAGTGTGTGATGTACAACACACGGTTCACTCGGATGAACTGTTTGTGATTAGGCAACACAAAAGAAATGGTCAGCCAGATCAAGGTGTGTGCGATGTACAACATACAGTTCACTCGGATGAACTATTTGTGATTAGGCAACACAAAAGAAACGGTCAGCCAGATCAAGGTGTGTGCGATGTACGACATGCGCGGTTCACCCGGATGAAGTGTTTGCGTTGTGACAAGAGAACAGAAACGATTCAATACAACAAATACCATAAATATTGCAAGGTTCAAATTCAAAGATTACATCGCCCAAATTCAAACATTGCAAGCTGCGTCATTTCTAAAAAGGGATCAACCACTGACAAGTCATGTATGGGTTTGACACAATAACTTCCAATTGCTTTGCCATATGCTCTTCCAATACGAAGTTTGGAATTTTTGGAGGCACTTCCATTCCGCAGTACCTGCCGGCTCTGATAATCATA
Source organism: Triticum urartu (assembly GCF_003073215.2). Taxonomy (NCBI): domain Eukaryota; kingdom Viridiplantae; phylum Streptophyta; class Magnoliopsida; order Poales; family Poaceae; genus Triticum; species Triticum urartu. The sequence continues at coordinate 485,604,332 of NC_053026.1, forward strand.
CCATTGATCTTTCCTAATTAAATGTGTGTTCAACCTCAGTACCCTCAGCACCTTTGCTCTGGCAAGAAAGAACCTGGCGAGTGTAATATCCGGTGGGGTCCCTTGGTAGGAGTTCAAAGTAATATTTGAGAGATGCAGATCCAGGCATTCGATGTGATTGTCGTTATAAACATCTTCCACCGGGCCTAATATGCACTGCAAAAGAAGAGAACGTGTTAGTGCCTACATGCAGTTTTGAACACTGCTACACGCCCATTTGGTTTGTAGGATTTGTAAAATGCACCAACGTGCCATCTTCGATCTGGCATGATTTACATGGGCATTTGATTACAATCTAGGAACATGCAGCCTTCTTCACAAGAGGTTGGATTGGATGAAAAATTCCCTGAGAAAACTAGTACAGATGAAACCAAAGGAGAAATGCTTATGGACGATTGTAACCTTATGGTTAACATTTAACATGAAAGGAACATCACCTCGATATACAGCTTCTTTAGGCACGGAAAGCATCTCAGGCAACTGAAAACTTGGTCCAGGTTGGGGACGATAGATTCTCGTGCCAAGACCTTCACTGTGCCCAGAGTCTGGGTGAAGCTTCGCTGGATGACAAACGAACATACATATTCAAAACTAGAAATAACGTTGATATCAAGAAGGATAGGTATATAAGGTGACTATTGTACCTGAAAGTTGTAGTATTTGACAGACGAGTAGCCCACCACTTTCAATTTCGACGCAGAAATGACATTGATTCTTGTTGGACCTTGTTGATCAACTACAAGTAATCTCTCAAGTGAAGGTGTGTCCTGGATGACCATATTATGGCCCACCTTTTGTGATCTGTCGTTGCAGCACCAGCAACACACATAAATAGTCCGGAGAGTCCTGGAGGTGATGTGCAAGGTACTCGACCAATTCATCGCCTAAAGACGAAGGAACTCGAGTGCAGTACAGCCGCTGAGCAGGCACTCCATGTCATTCTTTGGGATGCGGATGGCGACGAGTTCGAGGTGCTTCAGTCGTGGTAGAAAAAGAGCGGGCGCGTCATTAAGGGGGGAGGGGAATGGCAGTTCATGAACTTGGCGAGGCGCAGCATGGGCGCGAAGCGGAGCGCGAACATTGGCAGCAAGCGCATATGCCCATCATTATAACTTAGCTTCTCGAGCTGATCTATGGCGTGGGATCGGAACCACTCGTCAAGCTTGGCTCGTTCCTTGCCATTGGAACGGAACATGCCCGTGATAAGGCCTTTGATTGGGCCATCGTGACTGCCGAGGATCTAGGAGAACGCAGCCAAGCTTTGGTGATAGCCATGGCAGAGCTTGTGGGCGTCGAGGAGGTCAACAGGGGTGTGGAGCCATAGGGTGTGCCACCGCTGGGAAAGGGCGGCTGTCCTCGCTCGATATTTGATTGGGAGGAGGGATATGATGATGATCAAAATATCATCGGGGAGGTTGTTGATGATGTCTAGGCCTGCTGGAGTCGCTTGCGGTTCTTTCTCGACCTGCCTCCGCTTGTTGGCAGCATCGTTCTCCACCTCGTCGGCGGGGATGGAAACCTCTGTCTCCATATTCACGCCGTGCTCCGGTACTTCAGCAGCCCCAGCATCGCCACTCCCTCCGATGGGGCGCTTCGGCGGCATCCTCGTATACCGACGGCTTTGAGGACTCAGAGCGGCATCGAGGATGCGGGCAGAGAGAGAGGAATTGTGTGTGTGGCAAGGATGGGGGGTGCAGCCGCTCGACGGCACCATTAATATAGACCAGTGGGAGCGAGGCGGGCGGCGGTCCAAGGCTGTCTCGCTTCCTGGTGAGAACGACTACTTAATCTCTAGTATGAATGAAATCTGTGCTTAATCCCGATGAGAACTATTAATTTTTAGCTGCATATTTTGACAAATCGCAGTGTCTCTTGGCTTAGCGCCGAAGTCTGGCTTTAATTTGAAAACCGTAATCTGAACCGTTTGCGTTGAAGAGATGCACAGATCCTGCGTTGAACAGCTTGTACGCTTCCCGGTGAGCCTGCCCACCGGACTGCACTCGCACGCCTCCCGTTCAGTCAAAAGCAGATGTCCACACAGCACCTCCTATAGCCATTAAAACCAAGACACGTGGTGTCACATGAATGGTTAACCGAACGCATACGGTTTGAATTATACAAACGTTTGAGATATTAAAGTGGCAGCTATTTTTTTCAAAATGCCTTTGTTGGCTGTCATTATTTGAGTGGGCCTTCTCTCAAAATGGATAGGAAAAATACCACAGCATGCCGGGTGCCCTTCCAAGATAGCATGCCAAGTTTCATGAATTTCAGACGAGTTTTAGATTTACTAGAATTTGAAAACAAAGTATCTCAACGTTTTGCCGGCAGTCAACGGTGCCGTGGTGTTTGAAATTCATTACTATTTCTTGCATGGGACCTAAGCATGCACCCAAGGACACAAATTTGATTTTTCAACCAATTTATATGCACATGTAATTCAAATTTGAATTATGCACATAAATGCATTAAAAACTCAAACAATGCATAAAATGTCCAAATGAACCCCGGAAAATCACAAAAATTCACACAACACTCCTGTTGTTCTATGTTGACACGAGAGAAAATTTTGAAAGCAATAAGAGGCAATGGATATCGTTTCGTCCCCAAAGGTGGAGCGTTCCCTACCGAAAACCATCATGCTTGTTGTGAGGAACTCCGGTTTGTGAGAAGCATATACCCAAACCTGCCCCAAATGGGATAAATTTTTTACCACGGCATGTTGATGCCGCTCCATGATAGCATGTCAAGTTTCACGAATTTCAGACAAGTTTTGGATTTACTAGAATTTAAAAACCAGGCATCTCAATGTTTTGTCAGCAATCAACGGTGCCCTGGTGTTTGAAATTCATTCCCATTTCTTTCATGGGACCCAAGCATGCACCCAAGGACACAAATTTGATTTTTCAACGAATTTATATGCACGGGAGCATGCGCATGTCGCTCAAATTTGAATTATGCACATAAATGCATTAAAAACTCAGATAATGCATAAAAATGTCCAAATGAACCGTGAAAAATCACAAAAATTAACACAACACTCCTGTTATTCTATGTTGACACGAGAAAAAAAATAAAGCAATAAGAGGCAATGCATATCGTTCTGTCCCCAAAGGTGGGGCATTCCCTACCGAAAACCATCATGCTTGTTGTGAGAAGCTCCGGTTTGTGAGAAGCATATAGCCAAACCTGCCCCAAATGGGACAAAAATTTTACCACATCATGTTGATGCCGCTCCATGATAGCATGCCAAGTTTCATGAATTTCAGACGAGTTTGGATTTACTAGAATTTAAAGACCAGGCATCACAATGTTTTGCCGGCAATCAACGGTGCCCTGGTGTTTAAATTCATTCCCATTTTTTGCATGGGACCTAAGCATGCACCCAAGGACACAGATTTGATTTCTCAACCAATTTATATGCACTAGAGCAGGCACATGTAGTTCAAATTTGAAATATGCACATAAATGCATTGAAAACTCAGATAATGCATAAAAATGTCCAAACGAACCCCGAAAAAACACAAAAATTCACACAACACTCATATTGTTCTATGTTGGCACGAGAAAAAAATTTGAAAGCAATAAGAGGCAACGGATATCGTTCCGTCCCCAAAGGTGGGGCGTTCCCTACCGAAAACCATCATGCTTGTCGTGAGAAGCTCCGGTTTGTGAGAAGCATATACCCAAACCTGCCCCAAATGGGACAAAATTTTTACCTCGGCATGTTGATGCCGCTCCATGATAGCATGCCAAGTTTCATGAATTTCAGGCGAGTTTTGGATTTACTAGAATTTAAAACTAGGCATCTCAATGTTTTGCCGGCAATCAATGGTGCCCTGGTGTTTGAAATTCATTCCCATTTCTTGCATGGGACCCAAGCATGCACCCAAGGACACAAATTTGATTTATCAATGAATTTATATGCACTAGAGCATGCGCATGTCGCTCAAATTTGAATTATGCACATAAATGCATTGAAAACTCAGATGATGCATAAAAATGTCCAAACGAACCCCGAAAAATCACACAACACTCCTGTTGTTCTATGTTGACACGAGAAAAAAATTTGAAAGCAATAATAGGCAATGCATATCGTTCCATCCCCAAAGGTGGGGCGTTCCCTACCGAAAACCATCATGCTTGTTGTGAGAAGCTTCGGTTTGTGAGAAGCATATACCCAAACCTGCCCCAAATGATGAGGACATCAATACCATTGTTACACCCACAGCCCCTACTATTACATATACTGGACCAATTACTAGAGCTTGTGCACGCCAATTAAATTACCAGGTACTTCCGTTTCTTGGTAATGATTCTAATGTTCATGAGATTATGATGCTGCCTAAATTGGATACATTTGTTTTGCTTACAAATGAAGGGCCTAGCTTGGAGAGGGATGAACATTGGAGCAAGAACACGCATGGAGTTGATGGCATGCGCAAGGGGATCAAGAACGGAGTTACAAGTGATGATTTCAGGACTTTGAAGCCGCCATAAGGAGTGCATGAAGCCTTGGACGAAATATACAAGATGCCACTTCGTAATATTCGTCCATAGGCTATTCTAGGTGCTGCGTCACCTTATTAATGGGCCAGGCCCATGTAATTTCGAAATACTTAAGTATATGCTATATTTAGAGTCCGTATGTGTGGGGAAACAAGAGTTAGGGTTGGTTTCGGACCCCACCCTCAAGGGCCACGAAATTCCCCCCTCTTCCTCCATATATACAGCCCTTAGGGCGTTGTTTAGACTTTGGGTTTTGTTTAGATTAAAAGTTCGCCATAGCTGCAACTTCTCATACTTCGTTTGTGTCCAACGACCAGACCAAGACGTCACAGAACCCCACCTTGATCAATAAAGCTTTCATCTTATATTCGCAATATCCAGATTGCAATCTCAGTTTCTTGCTTGTTCTTCGTTTGCTTGCAGGAAACAGACCCTCGTGGTCAGGTTGATCGTGCTCCGGTGTGGTCAATAACCCCTCGGAAGTTGGTTTAGCGATTGCTAAGGCGCGACGTCTCGCACGTTCGTAGTCGGATCGTCAAGGTCGACTCCCCCAGAAACGATAGCCACCATCTCATCGAAACATCGGGACACCTTTGCCTCTATCAAGTGGTATCAGATTTACAGGTTGCTCGGTGAGATTTTACAGTTTTTCGTAGATTAGATCGAGTCTGTTCTTCATACCTACAGTCCACGAAAAAGCCACAAAAAAATTAGGGTTAGTTCATCATATCCGAACCAATCTGAGCCTTTGCATAATATTTTTAGGGGTTTTGCTTTGTTGAATTTGCGGTTGCATCGTCGTGTCAAGTTGCTGGTCTTAGAGTCTAGTCTTTCAGAGTTTCGAGTTCTGGTCATAAGTTGTCACGCCGCCGCCGCACCATCATCATCGCCCATCTACCACCATTGCTTATCCGCCACCGCTCTGAATCCGTATCCATATACCACCACCAATCCGTATCCATATACCACCACCAATCTGTATCCATATACCACCACCGCTACCATATACCACCACCGCTGCCATATACCACAACCATATATCCACTACCAATCCGAGTTCTTCTCATATTAGGTTTGTTCTTGAGATCAATCTAAATTCCGATTCGTGTTTCCTTGCCTGCGTAGGTCTCGGAAAAAAAAAGAGTCTGGAGACCCCCGGGCAGTTTTTAGGCCAAAATTTTCACGGGCAAAAATATTTTTCCCTATCCTATTTTTAGGCTTTTTTGAGTCTTTTGAGTCACGTGCCATCATAGTGATTTTTTGTCGCACTTTTTCGTCGTCGCTGCCCTGATTTCCGAAAAAAGTGAATTTTTTTTTCATGCCCATCCTATCAGTTTGACGAGGGAAGAGTTTTGAGACACTCGCCATTATAGTGATTTTTCGCAAAAAAAAAAAAAAAAAAGAGGAGCGCAAAAAAAAGGAGCGCAAAAAAGAGCAAAAAAAAGAGTTCCAGAGTGTGCTTTTCCCTTATTTACGTGCAGCGCCGTGGATTTTGTTAGTGTTCTAGGCTCGCGTCTCTAGCACGGTCTATCCTAGGACCAGCACAGTACCGTCGTTGAGCGTTTATTCAACTTTGCATCTCTGAATTGATTATTGCTGACCCTTTTTGCTACCATACTATAAGCCTTCCCAGCTCCACATACATCTACGTCGTGCGTTTGACTCTCCCTGGCAATCGCTCTATCCAAGCTTTTAAGAGTTTTGACTACAACGGTTGCCGATCACCGCCTGCTGCTGGGTAAGAACTGGTAAGAATTTGAGACTTGCTTGACGGATTTGTGACACCCGCCACCACCACCACTTGTTAGTAGTCTGTAGGATCATATTCTTGTGTGTTTCTATTGCTGCTAACCATGCCAGGATCACAAGCCGACGAGACTGACTGGGAGAACTTGACGAACAAGGAGCTTCATGATAAGTTTCAGCAAATGATGAGTGGACAGGTGCAAGATGTGCTAAACAGATTTGAAGAGGCCATGGAGAAGATAGATGACATGGAGAAGACGTTCGAAACAAAGCTCGATAACAGGTTTAATGAATTGCTCGCGCATCTTCCACCACCACCACCGGCTGCACCTAACGCACCTCTACAACAACAACAACAATGACTACCTACACATCGTGAAACAGCCCTCCGCCGAGCGAGCCGTCTCCCTCTTGCACCTGGCCAAACTGTTGGTGCTGCTGTTGATACTTCTGTGGCTCCTGCTGCTGATGCGGAGGAGGATGATTTTGCCGGCGATTACGAGGATGAGGTTGATCAAAATCAGAACTACGTGCCACCACCAGCACAGCAACCACCAGGTCGTCCACATGCAAATAATGGCAATGGTAGGGCTCACCCTCAGGTACGAGATCATGACCATCTCCCTAAACTAAAATTGAATATTCCACCATTTGAAGGTAGATATGTTCCTGATATATATCTTACTTGGGAGTTAGAAACTGAACAACGATTTACATGTTTACAATATCCCGAGGAGAGACGTGTTCCTGCTGCTGTTTGTGCATTCACTAGTTTTGCATGTGTTTGGTGGTCTGAGCATTGTAGATTATATCCTATTCCTGCTACTTGGGGTGCTTTGAAAACTGCTATGCGTACTCGTTGGGTTCCACCATATTATCAATGTGAATTACTTCAAAAATTGCAGCGCTTAAGACAGGGAAAAAATTCCGTAGAAGAATATTATCAGGAATTACAAACTGGCATGATTAGATGTGGTATTGTTGAGGAGAATGAAGCTATGCTTGCATGTTTTATGGGTGGATTAAATAGAGAGATTCAGACGATTCTAGAGTATAAGGAGTATACTAATATCACTCGTTTATTCCATCTTGCTTGTAAAGCTGAACGTGAAGTGCAGGATCGACAGGCATTGGCGCGAACTAACTTTTCTGCAGGTCGACCTTCATCATGGACACCACGTGCATCATCTACTTCCACACGTTCTGCTACACCGGCGCCTCCGTCGGCTGCCACCTCCAGCCGTGATACAAGAAAGCAGGCACAACCACCACTATCTGTCAAGAGCACACCTGCTGGACCTGCGCAGAGCTCTTCTTCTTCCATGGCATCAACAGGGCACACAAGTGATATTATTTGTCATCGTTGTAAGGGAAGAGGACATTTTGCGAGAGAATGCCAATCTCAGCGTGTGATGATTGCTACTGAGGATGGTGGGTATGAGTCCGCAAGTGACTATGATGAGGAGACTTTGGCTCTTATTACACATGAAGAACATGGTGGAGATGATTCTGATCATGAGACGCAATACATGGCTGCTGAAGATGCTGACAGGTATGAATGTTTAGTTGCTCAACGTGTTTTGAGTGTGCAGGTTACACAAGCTGAGCAAAATCAGATGCATAATTTGTTCCATACAAAGGGAGTTGTGAAGGAACGTTCTGTTCGCGTCATCATAGATGGAGGGAGCTGCAATAACTTGGCTAGCATGGAGATGGTGGAGAAGCTATCTCTCACCACAAGACCACATCCACATCCTTACTACATCCAATGGTTCAACAACAGCGGCAAGGTTAAGGTAACACGTACTGTTCGTGTGCATTTTAGTATCTCTACATATGCTGATTATGTTGATTGTGATGTGGTACCTATGCAAGCATGTTCCTTATTACTTGGTAGACCATGGCAATTTGATAAAAATTCTGTTCACCATGGTAGAAACAATCAGTATACTCTTGTTCATAAGGATAAAAATATTACTTTGCTTCCTATGACTCCTGATTCCATTTTGAAAGATGATATTAATAGAGCTAATAAAGCAAAACAGGAGAAAAATAAGAGTGAAAATCAGATTGTGGCAAAAGAATTTGAGCAACAAATGCAGCCTAATAATAATAAACAATCTAGTGTTGCTTCTGAAATTAAATTGAAAAGTGCATGTTTACTTGCCACAAAATCTGATATTGATGATCTAGATTTTAGCAAATCTGTTTGCTATGCTTTTGTGTGCAAAGAGGCATTATTTTCATTCGAGGACGTGCCTTCCTCTTTGCCTCCTGCTGTCACTAACATTTTGCAGGAGTTCGCTGACGTCTTTCCACAAGACGTGCCACCGGGATTACCGCCTATTCGAGGGATTGAGCATCAAATTGACTTAATTCTCGGTGCATCATTACCCAACCGTGCACCTTACCGTACCAATCCAGAGGAGACGAAGGAGATTATGCGTCAAGTACAAGAACTGCTCGACAAAGGTTATATACGCGAATCCCTTAGTCCTTGTGCTGTTCCTATCATTTTAGTGCCGAAAAAGGATGGTACGTCACGTATGTGCGTTGATTGTAGAGGCATTAATAATATTACTATTCGTTATCGTCATCCTATTCCTAGGCTAGATGATATGCTTGATGAATTGAGTGGCTCTACAATATTCTCCAAAGTTGATTTGCGTAGTGGATACCATCAAATTCGTATGAAGTTGGGAGATGAATGGAAAACATCATTTAAAACTAAGTTTGGATTATATGAGTGGTTAGTCATGCCTTTTGGGTTAACTAATGCACCTAGTACTTTCATGAGGTTAATGAACGAAGTTTTACGTGCTTTCATTGGACGATTTGTGGTAGTTTACTTTGATGACATATTGATTTATAGCAAATCTTTGGAGGAACATTTGGAACATTTACGTGCTGTTTTTATTGCTCTACGTGATGCACGTTTGTTTGGTAACCTTGGAAACTGCACCTTTTGCACCGACCGAGTATCTTTTCTTGGCTATGTTGTTACTCCACAGGGAATTGAAGTTGATAAAGCCAATATTGAAGCTATTGAGAGTTGGCCGCAGCCCAAAACGGTCACACAAGTGAGGAGTTTCCTTGGCCTCGCTGGTTTCTATAGGCGTTTTGTGAGAGATTTCAGCACCATTGCCGCACCTCTCAATGAGCTTACAAAGAAGGATGTGCCTTTTGTTTGGGGTACCGCACAGGAAGAAACCTTCACGGTATTGAAAGATAAGTTGACACATGCTCCTTTACTCCAACATCCTAATTTCAATAAGACTTTTGAGCTTGAATGTGATGCTAGTGGAATTGGATTAGGAGGTGTGTTATTACAAGATGGAAAACCTGTTGCATACTTTTCTGAAAAATTGAGTGGGCCTAGTCTGAACTATTCTACTTATGATAAAGAATTATATGCTCTTGTTCGGACCTTAGAAACATGGCAACATTATTTATGGCCTAAGGAATTTTTTATACATTCTGATCATGAATCTTTGAAACACATTAAAAGTCAAGAAAAACTGAACCGTAGACATGCTAAATGGGTTGAATTCATTGAGACTTTCCCTTATGTCATTAAACACAAGAAGGGTAAAGAAAATGTTATTGCTGATGCCTTGTCTCGTCGTTATACTATGCTTTCACAACTTGACTTTAAAATATTTGGTTTGGAGACCATCAAAGATCAATATGTTCATGATGCTAAATTTAAAGATGTATTGCAGAATTGTAAGGAAGGGAGAACTTGGAACAAGTTCGTTCTTAACGATGGATTTGTGTTTCGTGCTAACAAGCTATGCATTCCAGCTAGCTCCGTTCGTCTTTTGTTGTTGCAGGAGGCGCATGGAGGAGGACTAATGGGACACTTTGGCGTGAAGAAGACGGAGGACGTACTTGCTACACATTTCTTTTGGCCAAAGATGAGACGGGATGTTGAGCGTTTTGTTGCTCGCTGCACTACATGTCAAAAAGCTAAGTCACGACTCAATCCTCATGGTTTATATATGCCTTTGCCTGTACCTAGTGTTCCTTGGGAGGATATATCTATGGACTTTGTTTTAGGTTTACCTCGAACAAAGAAGGGGAGGGATAGCATATTTGTTGTCGTGGATAGATTCTTGAAAATGGCACACTTTATACCATGTCATAAAAGCGATGATGCTGTTAATGTTGCTGATTTGTTTTTTTTGTGAAATTATTCGCTTGCATGGTGTGCCAAATACTATTGTTTATGGGCTAAGTTGGGGACTAAACTGCTTTTTAGTACTACTTGTCACCCCCAAACTGATGGACAAACTGAAGTAGTCAATAGAACATTGTCTACTCTGCTTAGGGCTGTTTTGAAGAATAATAAGAAAATGTGGGAAGAATGCTTGCCTCATATTGAATTTGCTTATAATCGTTCATTGCATTCTACAACTAAGATTTGCCCTTTTGAAATTGTGTATGGTTTCCTACCTCGTGCACCTATTGATTTGTTGCCTCTTCCATCTTCGGAGAAGGTTAATTTTGATGCTAAAGAATGTTCTGAATTGATTTTAAAAATGCATGAGTTAACTAAGGAAAACATTGAGCGTATGAATGCTAAATATAAACTTGCTGGAGATAAGGGTAGAAAACATGTTGTGTTTGCACCTGGAGATCTTGTTTGGTTACATTTGCGTAAAGATAGATTTCCTAATTTTCGCAAATCAAAGCTAATGCCATGTGCTGAGGGTCCTTTTAAGGTGTTAGAGAAAATAAATGATAATGCATATAAACTTGAGCTACCTGCAGATTTTGGGGTTAGTCCCACTTTTAACATTGCAGATTTGAAGCCTTATTTGGGTGAGGAAGATGAGCTTCCGTCGAGGACGACTTCATTTCAAGAAGGGGAGGATGATGAGGACATCAATACCATTGTTATACCCACAGCCCCTACTGTTACATATACTGGACCAATTACTAGAGCTCGCGCACGCCAATTAAATTACCAGGTACTTTCGTTTCTTGGTAATGATTCTAATGTTCATGAGATTATGATGCTGCCTAAATTGGATACATTTGTTTTGCTTACAAATGAAGGGCCTAGCTTGGAGAGGGATGAACATTGGAGCAAGAACACGCATGGAGTTGATGGCATGCGCAAGGGGATCAAGAATGGAGTTACAAGTGATGATTTCAGGACTTTGAAGCCGCCATAAGGAGTGCATGAAGCCTTGGATGAAATATACAAGATGCCACTTCATAATATTCGTCCATAGGCTATTCTAGGTGCTGCGTCACCTTATTAATGGGCCAGGCCCATGTAATTTCGAAATACTTAAGTATAGGCTATATTTAGAGTCCGTATGTGTGGGGAAACAAGAGTTAGGGTTGGTTTCGGACCCCACCCTCAAGGGCCACGAAATTCCCCCCTCTTCCTCCATATACAGCCCTTAGGGCGTCGTTTAGACTTTGGGTTTTGTTTAGATTAAAAGTTCGCCATAGCTGGAACTTCTCGTACTTCGTTTGTGTCCAACGACCACACCAAGACGTCACAGAACCCCACCTTGATCAATAAAGCTTTCATCTTATATTCGCAATATCCAGATTGCAATCTCAGTTTCTTGCTTGTTCTTTGTTTGCTTGCAGGAAACAGACCCTCGTGGTCAGGTTGATCGTGCTCCGGCGTGGTCAATAACCCCTCGGAAGTTGGTTTAGCGATTGCTAAGGCGCGCCGTCTCGCACGTTCGTAGTCGGATCGTCAAGGTCGACTCCCCCAGAAACGATAGCCACCATCTCATCGAAACATCAGGACACCTTTGCCTCTATCACCAAATGGGGTAAAAAATTTACCACGACATGTTGATGCCGCTCCATGATAGCATGTCAAGTTTCATGAATTTCAGACGAGTTTTGGATTTACTAGAATTTAAAAACCAGGCATCTCAATGTTTTGCCGGCAATCAACGGTGCCCTAGTGTTTGAAATTCATTCCCATTTCTTTCATGGGACCCAAGAATGCACCCAAGGACACAAATTTTATTTTTCAATGAATTTATATGCACTGGAGCATGCACATGTCGCTCAAATTTGAATTATGCACATAAATGCATTGAAAACTCATATAATACATAAAAGTGTCCAAACGAACCCCGAAAAATCACAAAAATTCACACAACACTCCTGTTGTTCTATGTTGACACGAGAAAAATATTTGAAAGCAATAAGAGGCAATGGATATCGTTTCGTCCCCAAAGGTGGGGCGTTCCCTACCGAAAACCATCATGCTTGTTGTGAGAAGCTCTGGTTTGTGAGAAGCATATACCCAAACCTGCACAAATGGGACAAAATTTTTACCACGACATGTTGATGCCGCTCCATGATAGCATGCCAAGTTTCATGAATTTTATACTAGTTTTGGATTTACTAGAATTTAAAAACCAGGCATCTCAATGTTTACGGCCGAGTGACGGTGGCAGGGTGTTTGACATTCATTCCCATTTCTTGCATGGGACCTAAGCATGCACCCAAGGACAAAGATTTGATTTTTCAATCAATTTATATGCACTGGAGCATTTGCATGTAGTTCAAATTTGAATTATGCACATAAATGCATTGAAAACTAACTTAATGCATAAAAATTCCAAACTAACCTTGAATAATTCCAATTTTTTGACGACACACCTATAGTTGCATGTTCACTACAGATAAAAGTTCTATTAATTGAAACACCGTTCATGGCCGATGTGACCCCATTATGTAATTCAAATCAAGATGAAAAATCAAGTAGATCCCACACACAGTTTATTATAACCAACCGTGTGAGATGCAACACAAAATATCTTCGAACCGTGTCTGAATAAGGGACCGTGTCTGATGACACTTTGTGCACCAGTTTTTTGGCTGAAGCGATTCCAAATTTTCGGCTTCCTTGGAAATATCTACCTCCCCGCCCCCCCCCCCTTACCAAAAGCCACATTTCCCCTGTTTCCGCCTTCCTTTCCAAGTTGAAACCTTCACTCCTTGCTTGGAGCGCCGCCACCTCCTCGTCGGCGACCCTCCTTCACGTTGTTCAGCCTCGCCTATCCAGGCAGGTAATCCACACCCAACCCCCATCCCCCTCCTCCTTCCACATCCCACATGCCCTGACCGCCGGCGCGAGCGCGACACCTTCCACCCAAATCACCGACCCCTCCACCAAATAAGCGTCGGCCTAAGGCATGGTGCACTGATACGTCTCCAACGTATCTATAATTTTTTATTGTTCCATGCTATTATATTATCTATTTTGGATGTTTAATGGGATTTATTATACACTTTTATATTATTTTTTGGGACTAACCTACTAACCCAAGGCCCAGTGCAAATTGTTGTTTTTTGCCCATTTTAGTGTTTCGCAGAAAAGCAATATCAAACATAATCCAAACGGAATGAAACCTTCGGGAGAGTTATTTTTGGAACAAACGTGATCCAGGGGACTTGGAGTATACGTCAAGAAAGGAGCGGGGAGGCCACGAGGCAGGGAGGCGCGCCTGCCCCCCTGGGCGTGCCCCCACCCTCATGGGCCCCTCGCAGCTCCACTGACCTACTTCTTCCTCCTATATATATATCCATATACCCCAAAAACATCCAGGAGCACCAGGAAACCCTATTTCCACCGCCGCAACCTTCTGTACCCAAGAGATCCCATCTTGGGGCCTTTTCCGGAGCTCCGCCAGAGGGGGAATCGATCACGGAGGGCTTCTACACCAACACCATAGCCTCTCCGATGATGTGTGAGTAGTTTACCATAGACCTTCGGATCCATAGTTATTAGCTAGATGGCTTCTTCTCTCTCTTTGGATCTCAATACAAAGTTCTCCTCGATCTTCTTGGAGATCTATTCGATGTAATTCTTTTTGCGGTGTGTTTGTCGAGAACTGATGAATTGTGGGTTTATGATCAAGATTATCTATGAACAATATTTGATTATTCTCTAAAATCTTTTATGTATGATTTGTTATATTTGCAAGTGTCTTTGAATTATCAGTTTGGTTTGGCCTACTAGATTGATCTTTCTTGCAATGGAGAAGTGCTTAGCTTTGGGTTCAATCTTGCGGTGTCCTTTCCCAGTGTCAGCATGGGTAGCAAGGCACGTATTGTATTGTTGCCATCGAGGATAAAAAGATGGGGTTTATATCATATTGCTTGAGTTTATCCCTCTACATCATGTCATATTGCCTAATGCGTTACTCTATTCTTATGAACTTAATACTCTAGATGCATACTGGATAGCGGTCGATGTGTGGAGTAATAGTAGTAGATGCAGAATCGTTTCGGTCTACTTGTCGCGGACGTGATGCCTATATACATGATCATGCCTAGATATTCCCATAATTATGCACTTTTCTATCAATTGCTCGACAGTAATTTGTTTACCCACCGTAATACTTATGCTATCTTGAGAGAAACCACTAATGAAACCTATGCCCCCCGGGTCTATCTTCCATCATATCAATTTCCAATCTATTTTACTTTGCAATATTTACTTTCAATCTATATCATAAAAATACCAAAAATATTTATCTTATTATCTCTATCAGATCTCACTTTTGCAATTGACTGTGAAGGGATTGACAACCCCTTTATCGCATTGGTTGCAAGATTCTTATTTGTTTGTGTAGGTGCGAGGTGACTTGCGTGTAGTCTCCTACTGGATTGATACCTTGGTTCTCAAAACTGAGGGAAATACTTACGCTACTTTGCTGCATCACTCTTTCCTCTTCAAGGGAAAACCAACGCAGTGCTCAAGAGGTAGCAAGAAGGATTTCTGGCGCCGTTGCCGGGGACATCTACGCACAAGTCAAGACATACCAAGTACCCATCACAAACTCTTATCCCTCGCATTACATTATTTGCCATTCGCCTCTCGTTTTCCTCTCCCCCACTTCACCTTTGCCTTTGCCTTTTCTTCCCGTATGTCTTTTTGTTTGTGTTTCCACGTGTGTCGGTGTCAAAACCGGCGGATCTCGGGTAGGGGGCCCTGAACTGTGCGTCTAGGCCGGATGGTAACAGGAGGCAGGGGACACGAAGTTTTACCCAGGTTTGGGCCCTCTCGATGGAGGTAAAACCCTACGTCCTGCTTGATTAATATTGATGATATGGGTATTACAAGAGTTGATCTACCACGAGATCAGAGAGGCTAAACCCTAGAAGCTAGCCTATGGTCTGATTGTTGATGTGTATGTTGTCCTACAGACTAAAACCCTCCGGTTTATATAGACACCGGATAGGGTTAGGGTTACATAGAGTCGGTTACAATGGTAGGAGATCTGAACATCCATATCGCCAAGCTTGCCTTCCACGCCAAGGAAAATCCCTTCCGGACACGGGACGGAGTCTTCAATCTTGTATCTTCATAGTCCAGGAGTCCGGCTGAAGGTATAATTCGGCTATCCGAACACCCCCTAATCCAGGACTCCCTCAACGTGCCTTCTATTTGCTTGCATCTTTGCCCGCTAAAAATCTATTGATATGGATCCACTTAAAGTGTTCTATTTGGATCATCTTCGGTCCTTATGCGCTTGTGCTGAAACCCCAACTAGCCTGGTTGATGGGAAATCTTTAGATGAGCATGCTCGTTTTGTGCGTCACCGTCTGTCTAAAAAAGGGAAACTCTTATGGGATCAAATAAACATATTGATGTGTTATGCTTCGAGTCTTTGTGAAATTTGTGATTTTACTTGTTGCTCTAAGAACCCTAAAAACACCTTCCCTGCCTCTGTGAGTTTAATGAAAATGAAATCTTATCTTCTTATGTAAAGGGTGTTTATAGTTACTATGATATTGAACAAATTGAAGAATTTGTTGCTTTTAAGGGTGCTTATGAAGTTGCTTATTTGATTGAAATGTATGATATTACTCTCTACGAATCTGAAAATCTTGACATACTTAAATATTGCTATGAAAACTATGCTCATAATGTCTATGTCAAAGAATTTATTGAAAGAATCACCGCTGCTTTGGTAGAAAATAATGATATGCATGAATCTATAGATAATTATGATTCCAATGATTTGATTGAAATATCCTTGATGAACATGATGCTTTCTATTCTTGTGGCCATGATGCCAATATTTATGAATATGAATTTGCTATAGTTCCTTATGTTAAACATGAGATGTTTGCTATTGCACCCACACTTGATGGTTCCTTTGATGAAAAGCATGATTGCAATGATGTTATTATAAATTCTATGAACATCAATTGTGCTAATAATATGCAAAACCCTAAGCTTGGGGATGCAAGTTTTGCTATAACTACTATTTGTTGCAATGATCATGATTGGGGTGATTCTTCTTTTGATCTTGAAAATTTATTTAAGCCCCATGATGAATATGAGATTGGTAATAGTGTTTGCAATATTATTGAAAGTGGGTTTGGAAGAGTGTCAACTTTAGATCCCACATATTTGGAGAATGTTCAATCTTATGAAATTTTTGATAAAAGTGGGTTTGGAGAGGTCATGACTTTAGTTAATATTAATCCCACTGTTTTGAAAGAGTGTCAACTTTGCATGCATGTGGATCGTGTTGAAAATATTTTATGTGATAGCTATTTTGTTGAATTTTCTTATGATCCCACATGTAATCATTATTAGAGAGGAAAATATGATTGTAGAAATTTTTATGTTACTAAATTACCTCTCGTTATGTTGAGATTGCTATTGTTTCTTTCCGCTTCCTTGCATATGCTAGTTTTTGCTGCTATGATAATTTGTTTGCCTATAAGATGCCTATGCATAGGAAGTATGTTATACTTAGATGTGTTTGTCACGCGTTTTATGATTCTCTCTTTTGTGCTTCAATTCTTGTCTTTCATGTGAGCATCATTGAATTTATCAATGCCTAGCTAGGGGCGTTAAACCATAGCGCTTGTTGGTAGGCAACCGTTTTTGTTTCTTGCTTTTTGGTTCTGTTTAGTAATGAATAATTGATCTAGCTTATGTTTAGATGTGGTTTTATGCTTTTAATTAGTGTTTGTGCCAAGTAGAACCTTTGGGAAGACTTGGGGGGAAGTTTTTGTGATCTTGCTGTAAAAAACAGAAACTTTAGCGCTCACGAGATTTGCTGCCATTTTTTACTGGAGAGTGTGATTAGGTTGATTATTTTTCATATGATTAATAGACAAATTTCTAATGTCCACCAATTTATTTCAGAATTTTTGGGGTTATAGAAGTATTTGAAACCTACAGATTACTACAGACTGTTCTGTTTTTGACCGATTCTGTTTTTTCGTGTGTTGTTTGCTTATTTTGATGAATCTATGGCTAGTATCGGAGGGTATAAACCATAGAGAAGTTGGAATGCAGTAGGTTTAACACAAATATAAATAAATAATGATTCAATTGCAGTACCTTAAGTGGTGGTTTTTTTATTATACTAACGGAGCTCATGAGATTTTCTGTTGAGTTTTATGTTGTGAAGTTTTCAAGTTTTGGGTAAAGATTAGATGGATTATGGAATAAGGAGTGGCAAGAGCCTAAGCTTGGGGATGCCCAAGGCACCCCAAGGTAAAATTCAAGGACAACAAAAATCCTATGCTTGGGGATGCCCCGGAAGGCATCCCCTCTTTCGTCTTCGTCCATCGGTAACTTTACTTGAGGCTATATTTTTATTCACCACATGATATGTGTTTTGCTTGGAGCGTGTTGTATGATTTGAGTCTTTGCTTTTTATTTTACCACAACCATCCTTGCTGTACACACCTTTTGGGAGAGACACACATGAATCGGAATTTATTAGAATACTCTATGTGCTTCACTTATATCTTTTGATCTAGATAATTTTGCTCTAGTGCTTCACTTATATCTTTTAGAGCACGGTGGTGGTTTTATTTTATAGAAATTATTGATCTCTCAAGTTTCACTTATATTATTTTTAGAGTCCTTTAGAACAGCATGGTAATTTGCTTTGGCTATAAAATTGGTCGTAATATGATAGGCATCCAAGATTGGTATAATAAAAACTTTCATAAAAGGTGCATTGAATACTATGAGAAGTTTGATACTTGATAATTGTTTTGAGATATAAAGATGGTGATATTAGAGTTGTGCTATTTGAGTAGTTGTGAATTTGAGAAATACTTGTGTTGAAGATTGCAAGTCCCGTAGCATGCACACATGGTAACCGTTGTGTTACAAATTTGAAACATGAGGTGTTCTTTGATTGTCTTCCTTATGAGTGGCGGTCGGGGACGAGCGATGGTCTTTTCCTACCAATCTATACCCCTAGGAGCATGCGCGTAATGCTTGGTTTTTAATGACTTGTAGATTTTTGCAATAAGTATGTGAGTCCTTTATGACTAATGTTGAGTCCATGGATTATACGCACTCTCACCTTTCCATCGTTGCTAGTCTCTTCGGTGCCGTGCATTGCCCTTTCTCACCTTGAGAGTTGGTGCAAACTTCGCCGGTGCATCCAAACCCCGTGATATGATACGCTCTATCACACATAAACCTCCTTATATCTTCCTCAAAACAGCCACCATACCTACCTATTATGGCATTTCCATAGCCATTCTGAGATATATTGCCATGCAACTTTCCACCGTTTCATTTTTGACACGCTTCTTCATTGTCATATTGCCTTGCATGATCATGTAGTTGACATCGTATTTCTGGCAAAGCCACCATGCATAATTTATCATACATGTCACTCTTGATTCATTGCCCTTCCCGGTACACCGGCGGAGGCATTCATATAGAGTCATTATTTTGTTCTAGTATCGAGTTGTAATCATTGAGTTGTAAATAAATAGAAGTGTGATGATCATCATTAATAGAGCATTGTCCCAAATTAAAAAAAAGGGAAGGCCAAAAAAATAAGAAAGGCCCAAAAAAAGAGAAATAAAAAGGGACAATGCTACTATCTTTTTTTCCACACTTGTGCTTCAAAGTAGCACCATGATCTTTATGATATAGAGTCTCTTGTTTTGTCACTTTCATATACTAGTGGGAATTTTTCATTATAGAACTTGGCTTGTATATTCCAACAATGGGCTTCCTCAAATGCCCTAGGTGTTCGTGAGCAAGCAAGTTGTATGCACACCCACTTAGTTTCTTTTGTTGAGCTTTCATACATTTATAGCTCTAGTGCATCCGTTGCATGGCAATCCCTACTCCTTGCATTGACATCAATTGATGGGCATCTCGCTAGCCCGTTGATTAGCCGCATCGATGTGAGACTTTCTCCTTTTTGTCTTCTCCACATAACCCCCATCATTATATTCTATTCCACCGATAGTGCTATATCCATGCCTCACGTTCATGTATTGCGTGAAAATTGAAAAAAGTTTGAGATTACTAAAGTATGAAACAATTGCTTGGCTCATCGGGGTTGTGCATGATGAGAGCATTCTTGTGTGACGAAAATGGAGCATGACCAAACTATATGATTTTGTAGGGATGAACTTTCTTTGGCCATGTTATTTTGAGAAGACATGATTGCTTAGTTAGTATGCTTGAAGTATTATTATTTTTATGTCAATATTAAACTTTTGTCTTGAATCTCTCGGATCTGAATATTCATGCCACAATAAAGAAAATTTACATTGAGAATTATGCTAGGTAGCATTCCACATCAAAAATTCTATTTTTTATCATTTACTTACTCGAGGACGAGTGGGAATTAAGCTTGGGGATGCTTGATACGTCTCCAACGTATCTATAATTTTTGATTGTTCCATGCTATTATATTATCTATTTTGGATGTTTAATGGGCTTTATTATACACTTTTATATTGTTTTTGGGACTAACCTACTAACCCAAGGCCCAGTGCAAATTGCTGTTTTTTTTCCTATTTCAGTGTTTCGCAGAAAAGGAATATCAAACGGAATCCAAACAGAATGAAACCTTCGGGAGAGTTATTTTTGGAACAAACGTGATCCAGGGGACTTGGAGTTGACGTCAAGAAAGGAGCGAGGAGGCCACGAGGCAGGGAGGCGCGCTTGCCCCCCTAGGCGCGCCCCCACCCTCGTGGGCCCCTCACAGCTCCACTGACCTACTTCTTCCTCCTATATATACCCATATCCCCGAAAACATCCAGGAGCACCACGAAACCCTATTTCCATCGCCGAAACTTTCTGTACCCAAGAGATCCCATCTTGGGGCCTTTTCCGGAGCTCCGTCGAAGGGGGGAATCGATCACGGAGGGCTTCTACATCAACACCATAGCCTCTCCGATGATGTGTGAGTAGTTTACCACAGACCTTCGGGTCTATAGTTATTAGCTAGATGGCTACTTCTCTCTCTTTGGATCTCAGTACACTCCTCGATCTTCTTGGATATCTATTCGATGTTATTCATTTTCCGTTGTGTTTGTCGAGATCCGATGAATTGTGGGTTTACGATCAAGATTATCTATGAACAATATTTGATTCTTCTCTGAAATCTTTTATGTATGATTTGTTATCTTGGCAAGTCTCTTCGAATTATCAGTTTGGTTTAGCCTACTAGATTGATCTTTCTTGCAATGGGAGAAGTGCTTAGCTTTGGGTTCAATCTTGCGGTGTCCTTTCCAGTGATAGCAGGGGCCGTCAAGAAAGAAGCGAGGAGGCCACGAGGCAGGGGGCACACCCAGGGGGGTGATGCAGCCCCTACTGTCACTGGGAAAGGACACCGCAAGATTGAAGCCAAAGCTAAGCACTTTCCCATTGCAAGAAATATCAATCTAGTAGGCCAAACCAAACTGATAATTCGAAGAGACTTGAAAAGATAACAAATCATACATAAAAGATTTCAGAGAAGAATCAAATATTGTTTATAGATAATCTTGATCATAAACCCACAATTCATCGGATCTCGACAAACACACCGCAAAAAGAATTACATAGAATAGATCTCCAAGAAGATCGAGGAGAACTTTGTATTGAGATCCAAAGAGAGAGAAGAAGCCATCTAGCTAATAACTATGGACCCGAAGGTCTGTGGTAAACTACTCACACATCATCGGAGAGGCTATGGTGTTGATGTAGAAGCCCTGCATAATCGATTCCCCCTCCGGCGGAGCTCCGAAAAAGGCCGTAAGATGGGATCTCTTGTGTACAGAAGGTTGCGGTGGTGGAAATAGGGTTTCGTGGTGCTCTCAGATGTTTTAGGGGTATATGGGTATATATAGGAGGAAGAAGTACGTTGGTGGAGCTGTGAGGGGCCCATGAGGGTGGGGGCGCGCCCCCTGCCTCGTGGCCTCATCGCTTCTTTATTGACGGCCACTCCAAGTCTCCTGGATCGCGGTTGTTCCAAAAATAACTCTCCCAAAGGTTTCATTCCGTTTGGATTCCGTTTGATATTCCTTTTGTGCGAAACACCGAAATAGGCAAAAATACAGCAATTTGCACTGGGCCTTTGGTTAGTAGGTTAGTCCCAAAAATAATATAAAAAGGTATTTTAAAGCCCATTAAACATCCAAAACAGATAATATAATAGCATGGAACAATAAAAAATTATAGATACGTTGGAGACGTATCAGGACCCATGTTCAGTTTGCTCTGCCTTTCCTTAACAAATTCTAGTGAATTGTGATATCTACTTTTACCATGCAATCTTCTGCTATAGTGTATATGTTCTATATGTCCTACAATGTGGTGTTCAATTAACTGCTTGGTTCAATTATGAAATGTGATGTTCAATTCTTCAGGATGCAATATTTCCAAGTTGTTAAGCATGCTTGGTTTGGTTAACTGTCTGATCTTCTATTAGGAGTATGTTATATTGTTCAATTGGTGTTTATTTAACTGCTTGGTTCATTTGTTGTGGCTTGGTTCACTTGTTGTGGTGTTTAGTTAACTGCTTGGTTCAATTCTGCAATGTGATGTTCAATTGTTGTGGCTACATTTTGTTATTGTATACCATGTGAGGAATAAATTGAATTTGGCTGTACTAAATACATGAGAAACAAATACAATTGCTATATTTCCAAGTTGCTAAGCATGCTTGGTTTGGTTAACTGTCTGATCTTCTATTAGGAGTATGTTATATTGTGCAATGTGGTGCTCAGTTAACGTTTGGTTCATTTGTTGTGGTGTTTAGTTAACTGCTTGGTTCAATTATGCAATGCAATGTTCAATTGTTGTGGCTGCATTCTGTTATTGTATACCATGTGAGGAATAAATCGAATTTGGGTGTACTAAATACATGAGAAACAAATACAAGTGCTATATTTCCAAGTTGTTAAGCATGCTTGGTTTGGTTAACTGTCTGATCTTCTATTAGGAGTATGTTATATTGTGCAATGTGATGCTCAGTTAATGTTTGGTTCATTTGTTGTGGTGTTTAGTTAACTGTTTGGTTCAATTCTGCAATGCGATGTTCAATTGATGTGGTTGTATTATGTTATTGTATACCATATGAGGAATAAATCGAATTGGCTGCACTTAATACATGAGAAAAATATACAAGTGCTATATTTCCTAGTTCTTAATCATGCTTGGTTTGGATAAATGGGTTTTCCACGTGGCTTGAATTAATCTGATGAATCTGAAATGTGCTTATTTATCATCAACATATTTTACTGATAGCATGCGAACCCTTACTTAACCTGATTACTAACTACCTTATATGTGTTGCAGGGAAACAATGGGAAGCACTGAGGTTTACAAGATGGTACTAACTATTATACCTTGCCTTTTTGTATTCCTTTGCCCCATTTCCAATGTAGAGAAGATATTTATGCACATCCTTGTTTTCAGGCTTCACTGATGATTACCTCTCAAACCACCTTTGTGGTCAGGAGGCGAGGAAAGTTTTAATACAACACTCACGGTTCAATATTGAAGTGTTCCTGAAGAGGTCGAAGGATGGATGGTCAATCATCCACGAGCACTGGCCTAAAGTTGCAAAGACCTTCAGCATGAATGAAGGCTCAATATTCGCCTTCCGCTTCAGCAGTTTTCCAGATGAGATGCATCTCTCTATGTACCGTCTATGATGCTAATTTCAAAAGGTTCTAGATGTTGCATGTGAAACTTGTTGCTGGTGCAGTTGTGTAATGGGGTAGTTGAGTGCTGAAGCTATATCATGTTGTACCCCGATGTATTTCAATTGTGAAATCCTGCTTCTTTAATATGGAAATGGAATATATTATGTGCTTAATATGAATGTCAATTAGATTAGTAAATGGATTATTGATAATAGGGCAATTAGCCCGCTAATTAGGTTTTCCTATTGCAAATGGCTAATGAGAAAACACCGTGGGCGATGACCTCAGGAAACGCACACAGTTTCTAGGAATAAACCGTGTTGGATCAATGAACAATCACACACGATATTCTTTTTAAAACTGTTTGCGTTACGCCACCTTGCTCAAAAATTTTCCTTGTAGCGGCTGTGTGGGATGTACTTGCGACCGGAAACAATTACGCCGTATAATTGTATTTTTTAGCACTACTATACGTATTTTCGTATTTGAGCACTCGCTGGTTGCACACGACCTCATTTTGCCAAGCCTGTGTGCCAGGAGGGCATATCCCCAACGGTTTCTGGGTCGTGTGGGAAGGACCCCCCTATCGCCCACACTCACTTGGTGACGGTTCCGAATGCCGTCATGGAAAGGGGTTAAAAACCGTTTGTTTAGGACCGACGCGCACCAGTGCTGGTTCTACCGATGTGCTTCGCACACAGGTGGCTAGTGGGTGTCTGTTTCTCCAATTTTAGTTGAATCAAGTTTTGCTACGCCCGGTCCTTGTTGAAGGTTAAAACATCACACTTGACGAAAAATCGTTGTGGTTTTTGATGCGTAGGTAAGAACAGTTCTTCCTAGAAGCCCGTAGCAGCCACGTAAAACTTGCAACAACAAAGTAGAGTGATAATCCCCAAGTGCAGGGAATCATCGTAGCAATTCCCAATGGTGGAAGTGATAGGTATGGAGTGTCGAACCCACAAGGAGCTAAAGGTAATATCAATATTCTCTCAAGTCCTATCTGCCACTGATACGACTCTACGTACACCGAACGTTTGCTTCCAACTAGCAACGAGAAATAAAACTATGTTGTGGGTATGAAGTGGATAACTTTGCATGATATCGGAGAGATGAAATATGAAAGTAGGTGTTGTTATCATAAAGTTAGAATATATTACTAAATATTATAAATAGCGAGTGTGGAATAATGGTGGATCGGTGTGCGGAATTGTCCTAGGCAATTGTTAACAAGACCGATAGTCGTCATTGCAATTTCATATGAGGGAGAGGCATAAGCTAACATACTTTCTATTCTTGGATCATATGCAGTTATGATTGGAACTCTAGCAAGCATCCGCAACTACTAAAGATCATTAAGGTAAAAACCCAACCATAGCATTAAAGCATCAAGTCCCCTTTATCCCATACGCAACAATCCCCTTACTCGGGTTTATGCTTCTGTCACTCACACAACCCACTATAAGCGAATCATGAACGTATTTCAACACCCTACAGAGGGAATCCCTCACGCTTGCGCGACATGGAGGGCACAATAGGACAGCACCAAAATAAAACATACAACTCGTACCAATCTAGATCATCAATCAACCCAAAGACAAAAGATATCTACTCAAAACATCATAGGATGGCAACACATCATTGGATCATAATATGTGGCATAAAGCACCATGTTCAAGTAGGGATTACAGTGGGGTGCCAGAGAGTGGACCGCGTAAAAGAGATGAGGATGGTGATGATGATGGTGATGTTGATGAAGACGATCACTACGGCGATGATTCCCCTCTCGATGGCACTTTGGTGCCACCAAGAGAGAGGAGGAGAGGTTCTCCCCCTTGTGCTTCCTCCTCCATGGCCTCCCCCCTGGATGGTGAGAGGTGATACGTCTCCAACGTATCTATAATTTTTGATTGCTCCATGCTATATTATCTACCGTTTTGGACTATATTGGGCTTTATTTTCCACTTTTATATTATTTTTGGGACTAACCTATTAACTGGAGGCCCGGCCCAGAATTGCTGTTTTTTTGCCTATTTCAGTGTTTTGGAGAAACAGAATATCAAACGGAGTCGAAACGGAATGGAACCTTCGGAAACGTGATTTTCTCATCAGATAAGATCCAGGAGACTTGGACCCTCCGTCAAGAAAGCCACGAGGTGGCCATGAGGGTGGAGGGCGCCCCCCCTAGGGCGCGCCCCCTGCCTCGTGGGCCCCTCGAAGCTCCACCGATGTACTTCTTCCTCCTATATATACCTACGTACCCCCAAACGATCGGGGACGGAGCCAAAACGCTAATTCCACCGTCGCAACTTTCTGTATCCACGAGATCCCATCTTGGGGCCTGTTCTGGAGCTCCGCCGGAGGGGGCATCGATCACGGAGGGCTTCTACATCATCATCCAAGCCCCTCCGATGAAGTGTGAGTAGTTTACTTCAGACCTATGGGTCCATAGTTAGTAGCTAGATGGCTTCTTCTCTCTTTTTGGATCTCAATACAATGTTCTCCCCCTCTCTCATGGAGATCTATTCGATGTAATCTTCTTTTTGCGGTGTGTTTGTTGAGATCGATGAATTGTGGGTTTATGATCAAGTCTATCTATGAATAATATTTGAATATTCTCTGAATTCTTTTATGTATGATTGGTTATCTTTGCAAGTCTCTTCGAATTATCAGTTTGGTTTGGCCTACTAGATTGGTTTTTCTTGCCATGGGAGAAGTGCTTAGCTTTGGGTTCGATCTTGCGGTGTCCTTTCCCAGTGACAGAAGGGGCAGCAAGGCATGTACTGTATCGTTGCCATCGAGGATAACAAGATGGGTTTTTTATCATATTGCATGAAACTATCCCTCTACATCATGTCATCTTGCTTAAGGCGTTACTCTGTTTTTAACTTAATACTCTAGATGCATGCTGGATAGCGGTCGATGAGTGGAGTAATAGTAGTAGATGCAGGCAGGAGTCGGTCTAGTTGTCTCGGACGTGATGCCTATATACATGATCATACCTAGATATTCTCATAACTATGCTCAATTCTGTCAATTGCTCAACAGTAATTTGTTCACCCACCGTAGAATACTTATGCTCTTGAGAGAAACCACTAGTGAAACCTATGGCCCCCGGGTCTCTTTCTCATTATATCAATCTCCATCACTTCATTATTTCTTTGCTTTTACTTTTTACTTTGCATCTCTATACCAAAAATATTATTTATCATCTCTATCAGATCTCACTTTCGTAAGTGACCGTGAAGGGATTGACAACCCCTAAGCATGTTGGTTGCATTGAGCTATTGTTTTTGTGTAGGTACAAGGGACTCGCGCGTAGCCTCCTACTGGATTGATACCTTGGTTCTCAAAAACTGAGGGAAATACTTACGCTACTTTGTTGCATCATCCTCTCCTCTTCGGGGAAATCCAACGGAGTGCTCAAGAGGTAGCAAGAGGTTCCCCCTCTGGTCCTTGGCCTTCATGATGATGATGATGGCCCCTCTGGGATCCTCCTCCATGCCCCCGGGATGTTTTCAGTGGCTACAGAGGCTTCTGGCGGTGGAACTCCCGACCTAGGTTATTTTCTGGAGGTTTCTGTATTTATAGGATTTTTTGGCGTCGGTCTCACGTCAAGGAGATGCCCAAGTCATCCATGAGGCAGGCCCACGTGCCCCGGGGGGGGGGGCGCCCCCACCCTCATGGATGGCTCGGGACTCTTCTGGCTCAACTCTTTTACTCCGGGGTCTTCTTTTGGTCCATAAGAAATCATCAAAAATTGGCACGTCAATTGGACTCCGTTTGGTATTCCTTTTCTGCAAAACTCAAAAACAAGGAAAAAACAGAAATTGGCACTGGGCTCTAGGTCAATAGGTTAGTCCCAAAAATCATATAAAATAGCATATAAATGCATATAAAACATCCAAGGTTGATAATATAATAGCACGAATACTTCATAAATTATAGATACGTTGGAGACGTATCATAGAGGACATCTAACTTGTTTTTGCAGGTCATGTTGTGATGTGATATGGTCAAGACGTGATGAGATATAAGTTTTTGTATGAGATGATCATGTTTTGTTAAAGTTATCAGTAACTGGCTTGAGCCTTATGGTTGTATCTTTATTGCATAAGATGCAAGTGCCATATAATTGCTTTACTTTATCACTATGCGATAGCAATGGTTGCAAAAGCAATAGTTGGCGAGATGACCATGTGACAACATGTTGATAGAGATCAAGATGATGGAGATCATGGTGTCATGCCGGTGACGATGAAGATCATGACGGTACTTTGGAGATGGGGATCAAAGGCACAAGATGATGATAGCCATATCATGTCACATATTTTGATTGCATGTGATGTTTATCTTATTATGCATCTTATTTTGCTTAGTACGATGGTAGCATTATAAGATGATCCCTCACTAAATTTCAAGGTATAAGTGTTCTCCCTGAGTATGCACCGTTCCTACAGTTCGTCGTGCCGAGACACCACGTGATGATTGGGTGTGATAAGCTCTACGTTCACATACAACGGGTGCAAGCCAGTTTTGCACATGCAGAATACTCGTGTTAATCTTGACGAGCCTAGCATATGCAGATATGGCCTCGGAACACTGAGACCGAAAGGTCGAGCGTGAATCATATAGTAGATATGATCAACATATATAGAGATGTTCGCCATTGAAAACTACTCCATCTCACGTGATGATCGGACATGGTTTAGTTGATATGGATCACACGATCATTTAGATGACTAGAGGGATGTCTATCTAAGTGGGAGTTCTTAAGTAATATGATTAATTGAACTTTAATTTATCATGAACTTAGTCTTGATAGTATTTGCAAATTATGTTGTAGATCAATAGCTCGCGATGTAGCTCCTCGTTTATTTTTGATATGTTCCTAGAGAAAATAAGTTGAAAGATGATAGTAGCAATGATGTGGACTTGGTCCGTGATCTGAGGATTATCCTCATTGCTGCACAGAAGAATTATGTTCTTGATGCACCGCTAGGTGACAGACCTGTTGCAGGAGCAGATGCAGACGTTATGAACGTTTGACAAATCTCGGTATGATGACTACTTGATAGTTTAGTGCATCATGCTTTACGGCTTAAAACCGGGACTTCAAAAACGTTTTGAATGCCACGGAGCATATGAGATGTTCCAAGAGATGAATTTGGTATTTCGGTCTCATGCCCGTGTCGAGAGGTATGAGACCTCTGACAAGCATTTTGCCTACAAGATGGAGGAGAATAGCTCAACTAGTGAGCATGTGCTCAGG
The DNA here is from genome assembly GCF_003073215.2 of Triticum urartu. Classification (NCBI taxonomy): domain Eukaryota; kingdom Viridiplantae; phylum Streptophyta; class Magnoliopsida; order Poales; family Poaceae; genus Triticum; species Triticum urartu. The sequence continues at coordinate 485,632,812 of NC_053026.1, forward strand.
ATGTTTGAGTACTACAATCACTTGAATCAAGTGGGAGTTAATTTTCCAGATAAGATAGTGATTGACAGAGTTCTCTAGTCACTATCACCAAGTTACTAGAACTTCATGATGAACTATAATATGCAAGGGATAACGGAAACGATTCCCAAGCTCTTCGCAATGCTGAAATCGGCGAAGGTAGAAATCAAGAAAAAGCATCAAGTGTTGATGGTTGACAAGACCACTAGTTTCAAGTAAAAGGGCAATGGAAACAAAGGGAACTTCAAGAAGAATGGCAAGCAAGTTGCCACTCCCGTGAAGAAGCCCAAAGGTAGACCTAAGCCTGAAACTGAGTGCTTCTACTGCAAAGGTAATGGTCACTAGAAGCGGAACTACGCCAAATACTTGGCAGATAAGAAGGATGGCAAAGTGAACAAAAATTTATTTGATATACATGTTATTGATATGTACTTTACTAGTGTTCATAGTAACCCCAGGGTATTTGATACCGGTTCAGTTGCTAAGATTAGTAACTCGAAACATGAGTTGCAAAATGAACAATGACTAGTTAAGGGCAAGGTGACGATGTGTGTTGGAAATTATTCCAAGGTTGATAAGATCACCAGCGCACACTATTTTTACCTTCTGGATTAGTGTTGAACCTAAAATAAATGTTATTTGGTATTTGCGTTGAGCATGAATATGATTGGATCATGCTTATTGCAATATGATTATTCATTTAAATCAAAGAATAATTGTTGTTCTGTTTACATGAATAAAACCTTCTATGGTCATACACTTAATATAAATGGTTTATTGAATCTTGATCGTAGTGATACACGTATCCATAATATTGATGCCAAAAGATGCAAAGTTGATAATGATAGTGCAACATACTTGTGGCACTGCCGTTTAGGTCATATTGGTGTAAAGCGCATGAAGAAACTCCATGTGGATGGACTTTTGGAATCACTTGATTATGAATCATTTGATGCTTGCGAACCATGCCTCATGGGCAAGATGGCTAAAAATCCATTCTCTGGAACAACGGAGCGAGCAAATGACTTGTTGGAAATAATACATACTGATGTATGCGGTCCGATAAGTGTTGAGGCTCGCGGCGGGTATCGTTATTTTCTGACCTTCACAGATGATTTGAGCAGATATGGGTATATCTACTTGATGAAACACAAGCCTGAAATATTTGAAAAGTTCAAATATATTCAGAGTGAAGTGGAGAATCATCGTAACAAGAAAATAAAGTTTCTACGATCTGATCATGGAGGCGAATATTTGAGTTACGAGTTTGGCCTTCAATTAAAACAATGTGGAATAGTTTCACAAACTCATGCCACCTAGAACACCATAGCATAATGGTGTGTCCGAACGTCGTAACCGTACTTTATTAGATATGGTGTGATCTCTTACCGATTTACCACTATCGTTTTGGGGTTATGCATTAGAGACAACTGCATTCATGTTAAATAGGGCACCGTCTAAAAATCCGTTGAGATGACACCGTATAAACTGTGGTTTAGCAAGAAACCTAAGCTGTCATTTCTTGAAGTTTGGGGTTGCGATGCTTAGGTGAAAAAGTTTCGGCCTGATAAGCTCAAACCCAAATCGAAGAAGTGTGTCTTCATAGGTACCCAAAAGAAACTGTTGGGTACACCTTCTATCACAGACCCGAAGGCAAGATCTTTGTTGCTAAGAGTGGATCCTTTCTAGAGAAGGAGTTTCTCTCAAAAGAAGTGAGTGGGAGGAAAGCAGAACTTGATGAGGTAATTGTACCTGCTCCCTTATTGGAAAGTAGTTCATCACAAAAATCAGTTCCAGTGATTCCTACAAAAATTAGTGAGGAAGCTAATGATGATGATCATGAAATTTCAGATCAAGTTACTACCGAACCTCGTAGGTCAACCAGAGTACGGTCTGCACTAGAGTGGTAAGTAATCCTGTTCTGGAAGTCATGTTACTAGACCATGATAAACCTATGAACTATGAGGAAGCGATGATGAGCCCAGATTCCGCAAAATGGCTTGAGGCCATGAAATCTGAGATGGGATCCATGCATGAGAACAAAATATGGACTTTGGTGGACTTGCCCGTTGATCGGCAAGCCATGGAGAATAAATGGATATTCAAGAGTAAGATAGATGATGATGGTAGTGTTACTATCTACAAAGCTCGAATTGTCGCAAAAAAGGTTTTCGACAAGTTCAAGGTGTTGACTGTGATGAGATTTTCTCACTCGCAGCGATGCTTAAGTCTGTCTGAATTATGTTAGCAATTGCCGCATTTTATGAAATCTGGCAAATGGATTACAAAACTGCATTCCTTAATGGATTCTTTAAAGAAGAGTTGTATATGATGCAACCAAGAGGTTTTTGTCGATCCTAAAGGTGCTAACAAAGTATGAAAACTCCAGCGATCCATCTATGGACTGGAGCAAGCATCTCGGAGTTGGAATATACGCTTTGATAAGTTGATCAAAGCATATAGTTTTACACAGACTTGCGGTGAAGCCTGTATTTACAAGAAAGTGAGTGGGAGCACTACATCCTTTCTGATAAGTACTCCCTCCGTCCGGAAATACTAGTCCTCGAAATGGATAAAATAGATGTATCTATAACTAAAATAAGTCTTGATACAACCATTTCGAGGACAAGTATTTCCGGACGGAGGGAGTATATGCGAATGACATATTGTTGATCAGAAATGATGTAGAATTATTTGGAAAGCATAAAGGAGTATTTGAAAGGATTTTTTCAAAAGAAAGACCTCGGTTAAGCTACTTACATATTGGGCATCAAGATCTATAGAGATATATCAAGGCGCATGATAATTTTTTCAATGAGTACATGCCTTGACAAGTTTTTGAAGTAGTTCCAAATGGAACAGTCAAAGAATTAGTTCTTGCCTATGTAGTGTAAATTTGAGTAAGACTCAAAACACGACCACGACAAAAAATAAAAAGAGAACGAAAGTCATTCCCTATGCCTCAGCCATAGGTTCTATAAAGTATGCTATATTGTGTACCAAACCTATTGTGTACCTTGTCATGAGTTTGGCAAGGGGTACGATATTGATCCAGGAGTGGATTACTTGACAGCGGTCAAAATTATCCTTAGAAGACTAAGGAGATATTTCTCGGTTATGGAGGTGATAAAAGAGTTCGTCGTAAAGAGTTCCATCGATGCAAGCTTTTGAGACCGATCTAGATGACTCTAAGTCTCAATCTAGATACATATTGAAAGTGGGAGCAATTAGCTAGAGTAGCTCTGTGCAGAGTATTGTAGACATAGAAATTTGCAAAATACATATAGATCTGAATGTTGCAGACCCGTAGACTAAACTTCTCTGACAAGCAAAACATGATCACTCTTTGGGTATTAATCACATAGCGATCTGAACTAGATTATTGACTCTAGTAAACACTTTGAGTATTAGTCAAATGAAGATGTGAACTAGTCACATAAAGATGTGAACTATTGGTGTGAAATCACACGACGATGTGAACTAGATTATTGACTCTACTGCAAGTGGGAGACTGAAGGAAATATGCCCTAGAGGCAATAATAAAGTTGTTATTTATATTTCCTTATATCATGGTAAATGTTTATTATTCATGCTAGAATTATATTAACCGGAAACTTAGTACATGTGTGAATACATAGACAAACAGAGTGTCCCTAGTATGCCTCTACTTGACTATCTCATTGATCAAAGATGGTTAGGTTTCCTAGCCATAGACATGTGTTGTCATTTTATGATCGGGATCACATCATTAGAGAATGATGTGATGGACAAGACCCATCCGTTAGCTTAGCACTATGATCATTTAGTTTATTGGTATTTCTTTCTTCATGACTTATACATGTTCCTCTGACTATGAGATTATGCAACTTCCGGATACCGGAGGAACACATTTTGTGCTATCAAATGTCACAACGTAACTGGGTGATTATAAAGATGCTCTACAGGTGTGTCTGAAGGTGTTTGTTGGGTTGGCATAGATCGAGATTAGGATTTGTCACTCCAAGTTTCGGAGAGGTATCTCTGGGCCCTCTCGGTAATGCACACCACTATAAGCCTTGCAAGCAATGTGACTAATGAGTTAGTTGCGGGATGATGCATTACGGAACGAGTAAAGAGACTTGCCGGTAACAAGATTAAACTAGGTATGATGGTACCGACGATCAAATCTCGGGCAAGTAACATATCGATGTCAAAAGGGAACAACGTATGTTTTTATGCGGTTTGACCGATAAAGATCTTCGTAGAATATGTAGGAGCCAATATGAGCATCCAGGTTCTGCTATTGGTTATTGACCGGAGACATGTCTCGGTCATGTCTACATAGTTCTCGAACCCATAGGGTCCGCACACTTGACGTTCGGTGACGATCGGTATTATGAGTTTATGTGTTTTGATGTACCGAAGGTAGTTCGGAGTCCCGGATTTGATCACGGACATGACGAGGAGTCTCGAAATGGTCGAGACTTAAAGATCGATATATTGGACGACTATGTTTGGACACCGGAAGGGTTCCGAGTGAAGTTCGGGTCTATCTTTCATCATATAAGTTTCCAGTCTATTTTATTTTGAATCTTTACTTTCAATCTATATCATAAAAATACCAAAAATATTTATTTTATTATTATTAGCTCTATCAGATCTCACTCTCGTAAGTGACCATGAAGGGATTGACAACCCCTTTATCGCGTTGGTTGCGAGGTTCTTATTTGTTTGTGTAGGTACGAGGGACTTGCGTGTAGTCTCCTACTGGATTGATACCTTGGTTCTCAAAAACTGAGGGAATACTTACGCTACTTTGATGCATCACCCTTTCCTCTTCAAGGAAAAACCAACGCAGTGCTCAATAGGTAGCAGATAGTGATTGACAAAGTTCTCTAGTCACTATCGCCAAGTTACTGAAACTTTGTGATGAACTATAATATGTAAGGGATGACAAAAACGATTCCCGAGCTCTTCGCGATGCTGAAATCAGCGAAGGTAGAAATCAAGAAAAAGCATCAAGTGTTGATGGTTGACAAGACCACTAGTTTCAAGTAAAAGGGCAAGGGAAAGAAAGGGAACTTCAAGAAGAATGGCAAGCAAGTTGCCACTCCCATGAAGAAGCGCAAAGCTAGACCCAAGCCTGAAACTGAGTGCTTCTACTGCAAAGGAAATGGTCACTGAAAGTGGAACTGCCCTAGATACTTGGCGGATAAGAAGGATGGTAAAGTGAACAAAGGTATATTTGATATACATGTTATTGATGTGTACTTTACTAGTGTTTATAGCAAGCCCTCAGTATTTGATACTGGTTCAGTTGCTAAGATTAGTAACTCGAAACGGGAGTTGCAAAATAAACAGAGACTAGTTAAGGGCGATGTGATGATATGAGTTGGAAGTGATTTCAAGGTTGATAAGATCACCATCGCACACTCCCTTTACCTTCGGGATTAGTGTTGAACCTAAAATAAATGTTATTTGGTGTTTGCGTTGAGCATAATATGATTGGATCATGTTTATTGCAATACAGTTATTCATTTAAGTCAAAGAATAATTGTTACTCTGTTTACATGAATAAAGCCTTCTGAGGTCATACACCCAAGGTGAATGGTTTATTGAATCTCGATCGTAGTGATACACATATTCATAGTATTGAAGCCAAAAGATGCAGAGTTGATAATGATAGTGCAACTTATTTGTGGCACTGCCATTTATGTCATATTGGTGTAAAGCGCATGAAGAAACTCCATTCTGATGGACTTCTGGAATCACTTGATTATGAATCACTTGGTACTTGTGAACCATGCCTCATGGGCAAGATGACTAAAATCCGTTCTCCGGAACAATGGAGCGAGCAACAGAGTTATTGGAAATCATACATACTGATGTATGTGGTCCAATGAACATTGAAGCTCGTGGCGGATATCATTATTTTATGGCCTTCATAGATGATTTGAGCAGATATGGGTATATCTACTTGATGGAACATAAGTCTGAAACATTTGAAAAGTTCAAAGAATTTCAGAGTGAAGTGGAAAATCATCGTAATAAGAAAATAAAGTTTCCGCGATCAAATCGTGGAGGAGAATATTTGAGTTACGAGTTTGGTCTTCATTTGAAACAATGTGAAATAGTTTCGCAACTCACGCCACCTAGAGCACCACAGCATAATGGTGTGTCCGAATGTCATAACCATACTTTATTAGATATGGTGCGATCTATGATGTCTCTTACCGATTTTTCACTATCGTTTTGGGGTTATGCATTAGAGACAGCTGCATTCACGTTAAATAGGGCACCATCTAAATCCGTTGAGATGACACCATATGAACTATGGTTTAGCAAGAAACCTAAGCTGTCGTTTCTTAAAGTTTGGGATTGTGATGCTTATGTGAAATTTTTTCATCCTGATAAGCTCAAACTCAAATCGGAGAAGTGCATCTTCATAGGATACCCAAAAGTAATTGTTGGGTACACCTTCTATCACAGATCCGAAGGAAAGATATTCTTTTCTAAGAATGGATCCTTTCTAGAGAAGGAGTTTCTCTCGAAAGAAGTGAGTAGGAGGAAAGTAGAACTTGATGAGGTAATTGTACCTTCTCCAGAATTGGAAAGTAGTTCATCACAAAGATTAGTTCCAGTGATTCCTACACCAATTAGTGAGGAAGCTAATGATGAAACTTCAGATCAAGTTACTACCGAACCTCGTAGGACAACCAGAGTATGGTCCGCACCAGAGTGGTACGGTAATCCTTTCTGGAAGTCATGTTACTAGACCACGATGAACCTACGAACTATGAGGAAGCGATGATGAGCCCAGATTCCGCGAAATGGCTTGAGGCCATGAAATCTGAGATGGGATCCATGTATGGGAACAAAGTATGGACTTTGGTTGACTTGCTCGATCATCGGTGAGTCATTAAGAATAAATGGATCTTCAAGAGGAAGACGGGCGCTGATAGTACTGTTACTATCTACAAAGCTCGAATTGTCGCAAAATGTTTTCGACAAATTCAATATGTTGACTATGATGAGATATTCTCACTCGTATCGATGCTTAAAAGTCTGTCCGAATCATGTTAGCAGTTGCTGCATTTTACGAAATCTGGCAAATGGATGTCAAAACAACATTCCTTAATGGATTTCTTAAAGAAGAGTTGTATATGATGCAACCAGAAGGTTTTGTCGATCCTAAAGTGCTAACAAAGTGAGCAAGCTCCAGCGATCCATCTATGGAGTGGTGCAAGCATCTCGGAGTTGGAATGTATGCTTTGATAAAGTGATCAAAGCATATGGTTTTATACAGACTTGCGGTGAAGCCTGTATTTACAAGAAAGTGAGTGGGAGCACTACAACATTTCTGATAAGTATATGTGAATGAAATATTGATTGATTGAAAATAATGTAGAATTTTCTGGAAAGCATAAAGGAGTGTTTGAAAAAGTTTTTCAAAGAAAGACCTCGATGAAGCTACTTACATATTGAGCATCAAGATCTATAGATATAGATCAAGATGCTTGATATATTTTCAATGAGTACATACCTTGACAAGATTTTGAAGTAGTTCAAAATGGAAAAGTCAAAGAAGGAGTTCTTGCCTGTGTTGCAAGGTGTGTAGTTGAGTAAAGACTCAAAACCCGACCACGGCAGAAAATAGAAAGAGAATGAAAAGTCATTCCCTATGCCTCAATCATAGGTTCTATAAAGTATGCTATGATCTGTACCAGACCTATTGTGTACCTCACCATAAGTTTGGCAAGAGGGTACAATAGTGATCCAGGAGTGATCACTGGACAGCGGTAAAAAATATCCATAGTGGAATAAGGAAATGTTTCTCGGTTATGGAGGTGACAAAGAGTTCGTCGTAAAGAGTTACGTCGATGCAAGCATTGACACTGATCTAGATGACTCTAAGTATCGATCTAGATACATATTGAAAGTGGGAGCGATTAGCTAGAGTAGCTCCATGCATAGCATTGTAGACATAGAAAATTTGAAAAATACATACGGCTCTGAATGTGGCAGACCCGTTGACTATACTTCTCTCACAAGAAAAACATGATCACACCTTAGTACTCTTTGGGTGTTAATCACATAGCGATGTGAACTAGATTATTGACTCTAGTAAACCGTTTGGGTGTTGGTCACATGACGATGTGAACTATGGGTGTTAATCACATGGTGATGTGAACTATTGGTGTTAAATCACATGGCGATGTGAACTAGATTATTGATCTAGTGCAAGTGGGAGACTGAAGAAAATATGCCCTAGAGGCAATAATAAAGTTATTATTTATTTCCTTATTTCATGACAAATGTTTATTATTCATGCTAGAATTGTATTAACTGGAAACTTAGTACATGTGTGAATACATAAACAAAACAAAGTGTCCCTAGTTTGCCTCTACTTGACTAGCTCGTTGAATCGATGATGGTTATGTTTCCTAACCATAGACATGAGTTGTCATTTGATTAACGGGATCACATCATTAGAGAATGATGTGATTGACTTGACCCATCCGTTAGCTTAGCACGATGATTGTTTAGTTTGTTGCTATTGCTTTCTCCATAACTATACATGTTCCTATGACTATGAGATCATGCAACTCCCGAATACCGGAGGAACACTTTGTGTCATGGAGTTGACACGGCAGATGTCCTAGAGCAAGGACTTAGTCGTAGGGCCATCGCACTAGGAAGCTTAAAGGGGTTAATCAGGACAAAGGACACATAAGAGAGTTTTTATACTAGTTCGGCCCCTTACGATCTCCAAGGGGCTCAACTTGCCGGCTTGGTTATCGATTTGGTTGTTTGTGCCCTAAGCCGCCACCGGGTCGTCCCCTTATATACATGGGTTGACGCCTAGTGGCCTACAGAGTCCCGGCCGGCTCATAATCATGTCCGGCTCGGTGACTTCCTTTACATGCCTTTCCTTACAAGTCTTTCCTTACATACGGCGGTTTACAATATTGGGCCTTCTATATGTTTAATAAACTATCATCTTGAATGTATATTGGGCTCCTTATGTAACCCGCCATTAGGGCTGACCCAGCCCCTCCTGGGTGGGTCATACTGATAGTAATATCCCCAACATTAGGCCCCAGGTTGACTTTGAACTTTGTTCTTTGTCAATCTTCAATACTTAGATGAAATCCATCTTCTGTCTGAAAAACTCTGTAACCCACCCTGACATCATCTTTTGAAAACACAAAAAACTTTCATGACGTCATCTTCCAATGAACCTTTTATCTTTAATGCTTCCCGAGAATCGAGGCATCTATATAGCTGGATAACCATTATTTGGTTCTCCCTTGATTTTCGCGCCCGTCTGTTCGCACCTGCCCTTATAAATAGGCATGCGGCCGGTTTTTCTCGTTCTCCCCTCTTCTTCATCTTCTTCGTCTCGCAATCTCCGGTGCTGCTCGAGCTCCACCACTGCCGCAACGCTCATCGTCGTCCTTGAGCTTGGCCGCTGCATCACCCTGAACTGTCCAGATAAACGGTGAAGACCCTCCGCAGTGAATCCGCATCCGTAAGTCTTGCTTTCTCAAACCTTTTAAATCTGCATTAGGGCTTGCGAGTTCATCGGTGTTCTTCACCGTTCTTCATGAACCTTTCTAGTAGTTCTTCCTCCGCAGCCTCTCTTGATCCAAAGAGGAGATATAACTCACGCGGTAGTTGTTTTGCGTCCATTTTGGAGATGCTTCGTTATAGCTGACGAACCCATCTGTACTAGGTTTTAGGTCTAGAATATTTTTCTTTTCAGAACAACCATTTGATCCAAAATAATAATGATAGCTTGGTAAAACTTGTTTATGCCAATACTTAGGTGAATCTGCTTTCTGAGAAAATCTGTAGTCATGGCGGCTTACCTCTCCGGCTTTCTTTTCCTTATATGTCATTAGCCCTTAGTTAAGCCACTATTACTTGTTTTACATCTCCAACCTTTAACTGTTAACCTGACCATAAACTGAACCGGCATGTTTGTTATTTCTTTTTCAGTTCCTTGCACATCATGCCGTCAAAGACAACCACCATATGTAATTGGGTCCCCTCAACCATAACTGAGGATCGTTTAAAAGAGTTCTTCCTCATTGGGTTTCTGCCCTCAAAAAGCATCACGTCTTATCGTGCTCCTGACCCGGAAGAAGAACGACCCAATCCAAAAGATGGCGAAGTGATTGTCTTTACTGACCACATGAACCGTGGCTTCTCGCCGCCCGGTTCAAAGTTTTTCAGAGAAGTTCTTCACTTTGTCAAACTCCATCCTCAGGACATTGGGCCCAATTCCATATCCAATATTTGTAACTTCCAAGTGCTCTGTGAGGTATATCTTCAGCAAGAGCCGACTGTGGAACTATTTAGAGAATACTTCTATCTGAACCGGCAGAACGAGTGCACCAACGGCCTTAGCTTAGAGCTTGGAGGCATCTCAATTCAGCGCCGGCAGGGTGCTGTCTTCCCCCTCATAGTTTTACCAAGTCACCCAAAGGATAGGAACCAAACTTGGTTTTACTGTCAGGACATCTCACCAGCCAACGAGAACCTGCTGCCGGGTTACCGCCCCGATCGTCTTGACTCCAAGTTCGCACTGCCAGATAAACTTACCGTTGCTGAACGCAAGAAGCTGCTTCCATCTATCAGAAGAATCAACGCTTTGTTGGGGAACGGTTTAACCGGAGTTGATCTGACCTGCTGCTGGATCTCATGGCGGGTTATTCCATTAAGCCGCCGTTCAAAATTGATGTATGAATATGGTGGAGGCCCGGACGACTCTCTCCGTCATACCCTGGTTCAACTAACTGAGGAAGACATTGTCTCAATGTCAAACCTTTTGGTGAATGGGAAGTATGAAGATTGCAGTATTGTTGGGTTAAATCCCTTCTGTAAACTTAACCCGGTACCAGAAGTAAGGATATTCTGATCTTTTTTTCCTTTGTATTTTGTCCAGCCGTATTGTTTATCACTGATCCTTCCTCTTGTCTTTGTAGGCCAATTTTGACTTTTGGAAAGTGAAGTATGATCACGAAGCTGCCAAGAAGGCGAAACTCGCCGCCATGAACGCTAAGAAGACGACCCGGAGATCGAAGAAGAAAAAGAAGACCACTGCTGAAGATTTGATGAAACTTGATGACACATCTGACTCAGAGGTAGTTCTTGATTCCCTTGGCCAATTTTTTAACAATCTTATTGACACTGATCCTTACCAGGATGACACTGGGGCCATTCAGGCTGGGGAAGCTGAGGTAACTATTATTTCCTCCGACTCAGAGCCCTTACCAAGACCCAAAGTTCGACGAGTGATCCGTAAAGTAAGGTTCTCTAACCCTTTAGCTCACTTGGATCCTAACTTTCATTTGAAAAAGCAGTAACATGAAAGCCGTCGTGAAGTTGGGATTGAAGATGAACCGGATGTCGTCCTTCAATAGACCCCTCAGAAACGCCCGAACGAGGTTTACTTATTGCTATCTTTAACTCGTTTTAATGAATCCTGCTCCTTGTATTTCTTTTAACTCTTTTCTTTTATCCTTTCAGGAGGTGTCTCGTTCCTCAGGCGACTCATCACAAACACAATTCCCGGCTTTCAAGACTGCTCCTGGGTAATCAGAAATCCTCCTTTCTTCCGGGTTGCCCAATTGTATCTTTATGCTGACAATCCTGCAATATTTTTCCTTAGCGGCCAGGCTAAATCCAAGAAGGCGAAGGCAGAAAAACCGGCGGAAGACCCGCCAGTGCTGGCATCTGACCCGGCTAGGCCGTCTTCTCCATTAACTGACGCTCCAGAAGACCCGCCTGTTGTCAATGAAGCAAATCCTCCAGAGCTGTCTTTTGACGAAGCCACTAAGAATACTTCTACAGCTGGACCGTCAAGATCAACCGACCCGCCGTCTCCACCTGCTCAAGATGTTCAAATTACTGGGAGCCGCTTTGTTGAGCCGGGGAACCCAATGGTGTTGGCTTGGTGCACAGCAAAGCAAGAGGCATTGGAGAGGCAGAAGGTTCATTTTGACGTTGCCAACTATGACCGTCTCAATGCCAGTGACATTTTATCCGGCTATCTCAGTCATGTACACTCCAGCCGCGAGTCTGAGATCGAGATGGTCAAGAAGCTTCAGTTGAAGTATGAGGTACGTTGTTTCCGGTTTACTAGTATTCCTTCAGCCCCCAAGTCTTCAGATTATGAGAGAAATGGAATAACCTGTAGACTTAAAATATAGGCCGAGACTTTTACCTCTGAATCTTTGCTTGATATTGATAGAACAAAACTTCACCTATAGTCCCCAAGGACCGGTTCATTTTGATCATTAATGAATCGGTACTTTAGAATTTAAAACCGTCTTCAAAGTACTTAACACTCCGGCTTAACCTTGGTAAACTCGCTGAACGGCATACATTAGCCCCCAAGTGCCAAGTGTTGTTACTTTGTAAGGGACTTGGGACTTTAAATATGTTTGTAGAGTCATAAAAATTTGATTTGGCATACATTAGCCCCCAAGTGTCAAGTGGTTTATTCGTAAAGTACTTGAGACTTGAATCTTGAATTTGGATTTTTGAATTTGAAAACAAGTCTTGACTTATCTGAACGTTTCACAGAATGCCTTGTCTGAATTGAACTCTCAATTGACTGACGCAAAGACCCGGCTAGCGAGTCAGGAGTCAGAAATCAAGTCTTCCACCTCCAAACTTCAAATAAGCCTTTCTGCAACAGAAAATTTGAAGACCAGCTTTGCTGCCATGGAGAAGACTTGGGAAAATGAGAAAACACTTCTGACCCGATGAGCTGAGACAGTCGAAACAGCTCTGAGAGAAATTTCAACAGAGCTGAACGGGTTAAAGGGACGGGTGTCTCAGATGGTCGCTGCTACCTTTGGTAAGCTGCCTGATTTGACCTTTTGTATATTTTTTGCCAAACCGGAGTATAATCCACCAACTGACTCTGTAAAAATTTATGTAGGTCCGCGAAGTAAGAATCTGAGCCAAGACCCGTTGATTAAGCTGAAGGCAGTATACACTTTGGTTGAACAATTGTATATCGGCGCACAACGGGCTTTGGCTGCCATCTCTCCTGCTAATCAAGGACCCAACCGGCTCAGCGACGTCCTGAAGAAGCTGTCCATCCTTCCTGCCAGGTTCCAAGAAGTAAAACGCTCCTACGCACGAGCCGGAGCTTTGACTGCCCTAAGCCGCTCCAAGGCTTGGGTGCCGGACCTAGACCCGGTGGACGTAGCAAGGGGCTATCCTACCGTGAAGGAGGACGGGTCTCCTTTTGATCAGGATGACTTCATAGCCTGCGTCCGTGAAGTCCGGCCTCATGCGACTAGTCTTGGATATGACACCAATGTGGACAAGTACCAGCCGGGTTTTGATAGTGAGAATAAGAAGATGGCCCCTCCCTCATATAAAGTAACAGACTTGATCCCACCAGTGAGAGAAAATACATTTACCTCGGAGGTTGACCCGGTTGGCCTGATTGATGATGAAGCCGAATTTGTCGCCGTGAACGGCTTTGATTGGTCAAAGCCCAACTTCCAGCAGACTCAAGATGGTGAACCGGCGAGGGCGGGACAATGATCATCTTCATGGGCTTATAAAGCCTTGTAATAACTTTAGTTGTTAAAACACCGTATATTTGCTTATGCCATCGCGCATAAAATACTTATGTCTGTGTTTCCAGCTGCCAATGTTTAATGCTTGCTTATGCATCGTTTAATGCTTGTCTCTGCAATGTTTGAACTCCGTTCCTGTAAATACAAGGAAAAGACTGGCATGGTGGTTTAGAACCAAACGGGTTTAAACACCTAATGTAGAGCCAATATATTTACCTCGATAAGAGCAGAGACAAATATAAATAAAGGATATGGGCTAATACAACCTTTTAGTTAACACATCAGGTAAGCGTGTATAAGTAATAACCATACCTTGTCCCTTTTGATCCTTAGATCGCCGAATTAAATAATCCGGGTGATTGAATTTGATAACTCAATGTTTATGAAAAGTTAATGCTTCTTGAATACTCAACGATCATTATACCTTAGTAGCTCATACCTTTTGATCCTTGAACCACCGGCTTGAATGACCCGGGCGGTTCTGTTGTCCAATAATTGAGCCGGTGAAGAAGACCATGCTAATTTATTTGTGATATTGAAACGGCAACAAACTAAAAGGCAAGCGACAGATGACAAGCATAATTTTAATCTTGTATTCAAAATGTTGGGGGTTTTCTGATTCGAATACAACCAATAAACCGGACCAAAGGGGTTAAGCTAAGGTTCGAATACGACCATATAGCCCCCAGTGGCTTTGGCGTTGCGCCGATCAAGAGGGTACCGACAACTATGTTCTCTTTGGTTCGAATACGACCTATGTTTGAACAGGAATCCCCCAAATGACCTTGAGAGGTTTTTAACGACCTTGATTCGAATACGATCCAAGTCGGACTAAAAGGGGTTAAGCTATGATCCGGATACGATCAAGAAGCCCCCAGTGAGTTTTGGCCTTGAGCCGATAAAAAGGGTTACGACAGCTATGTTCTCTTTGGTTCGAATACGACCTATGTTTTAACAGGAAGCCCCCAAGTGACCATGAGATTTGTAGCTAGATTCGGATACGATCATGAGCTGGACCAAAAAGGTTAAATTTGATTCAAATATGATCAGCTCCTTAATAGACTTTTGTAAATAAGAAATAATAAAAATGCATAGTCTTTGAAAAGAAAAGAGACCGATGGTCTTACTTTATTGCTTATCATAGTATATACAACGTGAACGTATGTACATGATGAGAGCCGATGGCTCAGGTGTAATATGGCCGAAGTTGAGCAATGTTCCATGGCCGGCGGGTCTCCTCTTCCGACTTACGTGAGTCTGCTAAGTCTCTTTCTTCATCCAACAAGTCAAGTGTATCCTGTCTGGCTTTTTCGCTGTTAGCCTGAACATAAGCCGCCACACGGGGCGAGTCATGACAGATGTCACTAGGCAACACTGCTTCCGCTCCATAAACCATTAAGAAAGGTGTGTAACCCGTAGACCTATTGGGTGTAGTATTGATACTCCATAGCACTGAAGGTAATTCCTCTACCCAACAACCCCGTGTTTGCTGTAAAGGAACCATAAGCCGGGGTTTGATCCCTTTCAAAATTTCCTGATTGGCTCTCTCAGCTTGACCATTGGATTGAGGGTGAGCTACAGAAGAAACATCGAGCCAAATGTGTTCTCGTTGACAAAATTCTTCCATAGCTCCTTGGGACAGATTAGTGCCATTGTCAGTGATAATGCTGTGTGGAAAACCGAAACGGAAAATCATTTTTTTCATGAACTGAACCGACGTGGATGCGTCACATTTACTCACAGGATCCGCCTCAACCCACTTGGTGAATTTATCAACTGCCACCAGGAGATGTGTCTTTTTATCCTTAGACCTTTTGAAAGGTCCCACCATGTCAAGTCCCCAGACCGCAAACGGCCAAGTGATTGGAATCATCCAGAGCTCTTGAGCCTGCACATGCGCTCGTCGTGCAAATTTCTGACATCCATCACATCTACTGACCAGATCTTCTGCATCAGCGTGACCTGTCAACCAGTAAAAACCATGATGAAACGCCTTGGCCACTAAAGATTTTGACCCGGCGTGATGACCACAATCGCCTTCATGGATCTCACAAAGGATTTCCTGACCTTCTTCGGGGGAAACACACCGCTGAAACGCTCCGAAAACACTGCGATGATACAACTCTCCATCTGAAATCGTCATAGACTTAGATCGCCGGGTTATCTGTCGAGCCAGGGTCTCATCCGCTAGCAACTCTCCCCGGGTCATGTAAGCCAAGAACGGCACCGTCCAATCTGGGATGGCATGAAGAGCCGCTACCAACTGCGCCTCCGGGTCAGGAATAGCTAAATCTTCTTCTGTGGGCAACTTGACAGAGGGGTTATGCAAAACATCCAAAAAGGTGTTAGGTGGCACCGGCTTACGCTGAGACCCCAGTCGGCTTAAAGCATCAGCTGCTTCATTCTTTCGACGGTCAATGTGTTCCACCTGATAACCTTTAAAATATCCTGCAACGGCATCAACCTCTCGGCGATAAGCCGCCATGAGAGGGTCCTTGGAATCCCACTTGCCAGATACCTGTTGAGCCACTAGATCCGAGTCACCAAGACATCGGACCCGGCTCAAGCTCATCTCTTTTGCCACTCGAAGACCATGGAGCAAGGCTTCATACTCTGTTGCGTTGTTAGTGCAAGGAAACATTAACCGTAACACATAAGAAAAAATTTCACCTCGTGGGGAAGTTAGCACGACTACAACCCCCGAGCCTTCCAACTGCCTGGACCCATCAAAATGAATAGTCCAATACGTGTTGTCTGGCTTCTCTTCTGGCATCTGCATCTCTGTCCAGTCATTGATGAAGTCAACCAGGGCTTGAGACTTAATTGTAGTATGTGGAACATACTTCAACCCATGAGACCCAAGCTCAATTGCCCACTTGGCGACTCGCCCAGTGGCTTCTCTGTTTTGAATAATGTCTCCCAAAGGAGCAGAGCTAACCACAGTGATTGGATGTCCCTGAAAGTAATGCTTAAGCTTCCGGCTCGCCATGAACACCCCATAAACAAGCTTCTGCCAATGTGGATATCGTTGCTTAGACTCAATTAGCACTTCACTGACATAATAAACCGGCCGTTGAACCGGATGCCTTTTGCCAGCCTCCTTGCGCTCTACCACAATAGCCACACTAACAGCTCGTGAGTTGGTAGCCACGTATAACAACAGCGGCTCCTTCTCAATTGGAGCAGCTAGGACGGCGGCTCAGCCAGCTGTGTCTTCAGATCCTCAAAAGCAGCATTTGCAACATCGCTCCAAATAAAAACATCCGTTTTATTCATCAACTGATACAGAGGCATAGCCTTTTCCCCTAACCGGCTTATGAACCGGCTCAAAGCAGCCACACGACCCGCCAGCCGCTGAACATCTTTGACGCATGTTGGTTTGGCTAAGGATGTAATTGCCTTGATTTTCTCCGGGTTAGCTTCAATGCCTCGATTAGACACCAAAAAACCCAAAACCTTGTCGGCTTGCACTCCAAAAACACACTTGGCCGAGTTAAGCATCATTTTGTAAACCCGGAGATTATCAAAAGTCTCTTTCGGGTCTGTGACCAAGGTTTCCTCTTCCCTGGATTTCACCACTATATCATCCACATAAGCATGAACATTGCGCCCAATTTGATTGTGAAGACAATTCTACACACACTGTTGGTAAGTCGCCTGGGCACTCTTAAGCCCAAAAGGCATAGACACATAGCAGAAAGCTCCAAAAGGAGTTATAAAAGTTGTCTTCTCTTGATCCTTGACTGCCATCTTAATCTGATGATAACTAGAATAAGCATCCAAGAAACTCAACCGTGCGCAACCCGCCGTAGCATCAATGATTTGATCAATACGGGGTGGAGCAAAAGGATCAGCCGGACAAGCCTTGTTCAGATCGGTGTAATCCACACACATACACCAGGTGCCATTCTTTTTTAGTACAAGCACCGGGTTAGCTAACCATTCGGGGTGAAAGACCTCCACAATGAACTCGGCTGCCAAGAGCCGAGCCACCTCTTCTCCAATGGCCTTGCGCCTTTCTTCATTGAACCGTCAGAGAAACAGTCTGACAGGTTTGAACTTTGGATCGATATGAAGAGTGTGCTCAGCGAGTTCCCTCGGGACACCCGGCATGTGTGAAGGTTTCCATGCAAAAATGTCCCGGTTCTCACAGATGAACTCGATGAGCGCGCTTTCCTATTTCGGATCCAAGTTTGCGCTGATAATGAACTACTTGGATGAGTCGCCAGGTACAAAGTCAACCATCTTAGTGTCATCAGCTGATTTGAATTTCAACTCCGGCTCATGCTCTGTTGTTGGTTTCTTTAGTGACGTCATATCTGCCGGGTCAACATGATCCTTGTAAAATTTTAACTCCTCTGTTGCACAAACAGATTCAGCATAGACAGCATCACCTTCTTCACATTCCAAGGCTATCTTCCGGCTCCCATGTACTGTAATGGTGCCTTTATGACCCGGCATCTTGAGCTGCAAATATATGTAACACGGCCGAGCCATGAACTTGGCATAAGCCGGCCGCCCAAACAGAGCATGATATGGGCTCTTGATCTTAACCACCTCAAAGGTTATTTTTTCTGCTCTGGAGTCATACTCATCCCCAAAGGAAACTTCCAGCTCAATTTTACCAACTGGGTATGCCGACTTACCAGGCACCACACCGTGAAAAATAGTGTTGGATTGTTCAAGATTTTTGTCAGTCAATCCCATCCGGCGGAACGTCTCATAGTAGAGGATGTTGATGTTGCTGCCTCCATCCATGAGTACCTTAGTAAACTTGTATCCACCAACCTGAGGTTCCACTACCAAAGCCAAGTGACCCAAATTATCAACCCGGGGCGGGTGATCCTCTCTGCTCCACGCAATAGGCTGCTCTGACCAACGTAGATAACGTGGAATCGCTGGCTCGACGGCATTGACGGCCCTCTTGTGAAGTTTCTGCTCCCTCTTGCATAAACTGGTGGTAAATACATGATACTGCCCACTACTTAGCCGCTTCGGGTTGCTCTGATAACTGGATTGCTGCTGCTGATTTCCTTGGCCGGGTTGCTGATTATATCCTCCTTGGTGACCAGGATAACCTTGACCTTGAAAACCTCCTCCGCCTGAACCGGCGCCCGGGCCCTGAAAGCCGCCTCCACATGAACCGCCACCTAGGCCTTGACCCCGATCAAATGCATTTGAATTTTTAAATGCCTTCATGATCATGCAATCTTTCCATAGATGAGTGGTTGGCTTCTCTCGGGTGTCGTGCTTTAGACAAGGTTCATTCAACAATTGCTCAAGAGTGGGACCTGACCCGCCTGACCGAGGGGGCTGTCTCCCCTTGCGCCGTTGATTTCCATCCTATGCATTAGTGTTAGCAACAAATTCATCAGCCTTACGTTTATTACCTCCCTGATTCACCGGGTTATGCTGGTGACCCTTGCCGTTGCTATTCTTCTTTCCCTTCGTTGCCTTTTCTTCATCAGACACCGGGTCCTTGGTAGTATCAGAATCAGCATACTTGACGAGAGCCGCCATCAACGTCCCCATGTCATTACAGTCACGCTTAAGCCACCCCAGCTTCTGTTTCAGAGGTTCAAAACGGCAATTTTTCTCCAACATCAAAACTGCTGAGCCGGCATCCATCTTATCAGATAAATGTATTATCTCCTTGACCCGGCGCACCCAATGGGTTGTAGATTCACCATCCTCTTGCTTGCAATTGGTCAGGTCCACAATCGACATTGGCTGCATACATGTGTCCTTAAAGTTCTGGATGAACCGCACTTTCAACTCTGCCCATGAGCTGATAGAATTGGGTGGCAATCCCTTCAACCAAGTCTGAGCTGTTCCGTCCAA
This sequence comes from Triticum urartu, assembly GCF_003073215.2. Lineage (NCBI taxonomy): Eukaryota > Viridiplantae > Streptophyta > Magnoliopsida > Poales > Poaceae > Triticum > Triticum urartu. The sequence continues at coordinate 485,652,257 of NC_053026.1, forward strand.
CATCATGGTAAAATACTTGGCCATTGCAGCGTCGCTAACCTCCAACCGTTCCATAGCCATCTCATAACTCTCAATCCAAGCCCCCGGCTGTAGGTCAGCCGTGTAATTAGGCACCTTACGAGGCCCCTTGAAATCCTTTGGCAACCGCTCATTGCGTATGGCCGGTACCAAGCAAGGCATGCCTCAGGTTCTTATGGCCACTCCTGCCTCAACCGAGGTTGCTGGATAAGCCGGAAAGGTTTGATGAGCCGCCTGCTCTGCCGCTATTTGAGCCGCTCGCTCCGCCTCTTGACGAATCCTCTCTTGATCCGCCAAGTTAAGGGCTCCATCCCGCACCGGCTCATGCCTATATGGCCGGTTGTGGCATTGAGCATTACTTGACATCTCTGCGGACAACATGTGCCTACTTTAACTCGGGCTCCGGCTTGGGCGAGGAGTTGAATGAATCCTGTCTCGACTGTAGGAGTATGCATCCTTGTGGGCCAGAGCTGTCTGAAGTAGTTCTCTTACCCTCCGGGTTTCAATTGCTGCTGGCGAGTCGCCTTCCATTGGGAGAGCCGCCAAACGAGCCGACGCTGCGATGAGGTTTTCCAAGGGGTTGGAGAAGTGACCCGAAGGTGTTGACACATAACGAGGAGGAGCTGTATTTACACGAGGCGGCTCCATGGCGCGTGGCTGAACTGGTGCGCCGGGTGTTGTGACCCGGTTTGCCTCCGGCGGGTGGCTCCCCCCAGCCTCGGGTGTATGGAACAGGTTCCTCGGATCCAGCGTTAGAGGCAGACGCGACTGATGCCTCCTCATGACCTCGTTTGATGCGTTAAGATCCACCGAGAGCCGGAAAGTTTCTACTTGAAGTTACTAAGCATGAGCATCCAGAGCTGCTCGTTCTGCTGCCATCCGGGTTTCCTCCGCGGCTAGATTTTCCTTAGCTTGCACCATCTCCTCCCGCACGCGTGCCACTTCTGCGTCGTGCTTGGCTTTATCCGCCGGCTCTACCACAACGGTTAACAGAGTCATCAGCCGATCAATGAGGTCCATTAGAATCTGAGCCGGGGGGCGCGCGGGGTCTCCTGACCCGGCTGCTGCCGACCCGGTAGCTGCTGCTGTCGATGCGTTAGAGTTCTGCCCGGGCTGCGTCCCCACCATGAAGACTCCGGCCCAGTTCGGCAGCTCAAGGGGGGCCGGAATACTGCTACCATCAGAATAGCCCCCGAGCATGCAGTCTTGCAGCTGGTACAACGAGTCCGTCTCGCTGGTTGATGATGCAGTATCAGAGCAGATGGCCGTCTCCCCGCCTTCCACCGATCCTTCGGAGTATTCACTGTCGTGGATGCATCCTACGAAGGCATGTTTCACGGCAGATTAAACACGGGTGGTCCTGGCGCGCTGAGCCGTTTCGATGAGGTTGGTGTGGACGTCCGGCTCAGGGCCTGACTCGCCGATCCGGCCGATGAAGACGTGAATTCCGCCGAAGGGGACCCGGTACCCGTACTCGATTGAGCCGGCCTCGGGGCCCCAGCCTTCGTCGTCGATGTAGAGCTTGCCGCGACGACTCTTAGTCATCCGGCCCACAGCGTATCCCTTGAGCCCTTCGAAGTGGCCCTTCAAGAACTCAAATCCATCGTGCACTGGCCCCACGGTGGGCGCCAACTGTCGTGGAGTTGACATGGCAGATGTCCTAGAGTAAGGACTTAGTCATAGGGCCATTGCACTAGGAAGTTTAAAGGGGTTAATCGGGACAAAGGACACACGCGAGAGTTTTTATACTAGTTCGGCCCCTTACGATGAAGGTAAAAGCCTACGTCTAGTTGGGATTGGTATTGCTAAAGTTTCGATCTCCAAGGGGCTCAACTCGCCGGCTTGGTTATCGATTTGGTTGTTTTTTGCCCCAAGCCGCCACCGGGTCGTCCCCTTATATACATGGGTTGACGCCTGGTGGCCTACAGAGTCCCGGCCGGCTCATAATCATGTCCGGCTCGGTGACTTCCTTTACATGCCTTTCCTTACAAGTCTTTCCTTACATACGGCGGTTTATAATATTGGGCCTTAAGCCGGCCCCAGGCCTTTGGGCCTTCTATATGTTTAATAAACTATCATCTTCAATGTATATTGGGCTTCTTATGTAACCCGCCATTAGGGCTGACCTGGCCCCTCCTGGGAGGGTCATACTGATTGTAATATCCCCAACACTTTGTGTGCTACCAAACGTCACAACGTAACTGGGTGATTATAAAGGTGCTCTACAGGTGTATCCGATGGTGTTTGTTGAGTTGGCATGTATCAAGATTAGGATTTGTCACTCCGATTGTCGGAGAGCTATCTCTGGGCCCTCTCGGTAATGTACATCACAATAAAACTTACAAGCAATGTAGCTAATGAGTTAGTTACGGGATGTAGCATTACGGAACGAGTAAAGAGACTTGCCAGTAACGAGATTGAACTAGGTATTGAGATACCGACAATCAAATATCGGGCAAGTAACATAGTGATGACAAAGGGAACAACGTATACCGTTATGCGGTTTGACCGATAAAGATCTTCGTAGAATATGTAGGAGCCAATATGAGCATCCAGGTTCCGCTATTGGTTATTGACCGGAGACATGTCTCGGTCATGTCTACATAGTTCTCGAACCTGTAGGGTCCGCACGCTTAACGTTCAGTGACGATCGGTATTACGAGTTTATGTGTTTTGATGTACCAAAGGTAGTTTGGAGTCCTGGATTTGATCACGGACATGACGAGGAGTCTAGAAATGGTCGAGACGTAAAGAACGATATATTGGAAGCTTATGTTTGGACATCGGAATGGTTCTGGGTGAAATCGGGAGTATACTGGAGCATCGGGAGGTTACCAGACCCCCCGGGAGGTGTATGGGCCTTATTGGGCCTTAGTGAAAGAGAGGGCGAAGAAGCAAAGGAGGGGGCGCGCCCCCAAGCCCAATCCGAATTGGGAAGGGGGCCGGCCGCCCCTTTCCTTCCTTCTTCCTCCTCCTTCCTTCTCTCCTAAAACCAAACAAGGGAAGGGGGAATCCTACTCCCGGTGGGAGTAGGACTCCCTTGGGCGCGCCTAGAGAGGCCGCCCCTCCCCCTCCTCCACTCCTTTATATACGGGGGAGGGGGCACCCCATGGACATACAAGTTGATCATTGATCTTTTAGCCGTGTGCGGTGCCCCCCTCCACCATAATCCACCTCGGTCATATTGTAGCGGTGCTTAGGCGAAGCCCTGTTCCGGTAGCATCATCATAACCGTCATCACGCCGTCGTGCTGACGAAACTCTTCCTTGAAGCTCTACCGGATCGTGAGTTCGTGGGATGTCACCGAGCCGAATGTGTGCAGATTGCCGAGGTGTCGTACCTTCGGTGCTAGATCGGTCGATCATGAAGACGTACGACTACATCAACCGCGTTGTCATAACGCTTCCACTTACGGTCTACGAGGGTACATAGATGATACTCTCCCCTCTCGTTGCTATGCATCACCATGATCGTGCGTGTGCGTAGGATTTTTTTTTGAAATTACTATGTTCCCCAACACTCGAATAGTATCATACATATAGCACCGCTAATACAACTAGAACCGTAGCGAATGACGGGTATCGGCGCGGGCGGTGGACACCGAAAGAGAAGGAACCATCACAGGATCATAGCTCCAACGAGATCCCTGAAGAACCTGACAGGTATTGTCCAACCTTCCCTACAACGCAACCATGTAGCGATGGAGATGCTCGTCCTCCTCGCTGACACGGTGACGTACCACCTCCGCGGTGTTCGAAAGCCTTGGCACCGTCACTGGCCCACGCGACCGCCACCAAACAAGGTTCGAGTCAATGACGGGCTGACTCCTCACTAACCTGCGCCCCTCGGAAGGTAGAACCTCCCAGTACCAGCCCGACGAAGCCCAGTCTCGGACATGGCCCCTCTGATCAAGCAGGCCTCCTCCGCCGAGTCGACGACGAGGATGCGGGATAAGCATCGTCGACGTCGAAGCGGGAATAAATGCTTGAACTAAAAAAATAACAACAAATTTCACATGTTCAAAATAAACCAGAAACTTAACTTAAAGTAAACTAAACTAAACCTAAACTAAACCTATACTAAACTAACTAAACTAAACCAGAAACTTGACCTAAAGTAAACTAACTAAACAAAACAAAACCTAAACTAAATTATACTAAACCTAATTAAACTAAATCTAAAAAACAGAAACAAATAAAAATGTCTCACCTTGGAGCGGTCCGGCGGCGCAGCCGGGGCGGGGTGGCGGCGCGGCCGGGGCGAGGCGGTCCGGCGAGGCCTGTCGGGGCGGCCGAGGCAGCGGGGCGACCGAGGCGGGGCGACCGGGGCGGCATGGCGAGGGGGGCGGCCGGGGCGGGGCGGCGGCGAGGGGGCGGCCGGGGTGGGGCGGCGACGAGGAGGGCGGCCAGGGCGAGGCGGCGACGCGGGGTTGGGATGAGGGGAGAGGGAGAGAGAGGGGCAGGGCGTGAGGGCGTTTTCATACATATAGTGCTAGGCTCTTTGTCGTCCGCTAGCTGACGGCAAAAAGCATAGCTAACGCACGTTAGAACGACTACTTTCTTTGCTGTCTGCTAGCGGACGGCAAAGTTTCTTTGCCATCAGCTGGCGGGCGGTAAAGAAAAGTGGCTGTTAGCTGCCCCTCACTATCGGCCCACCCTGCCTCTCGAACGGCAAAGGTTCTATGTCGTCAGCTAGCTGACGGTAAAGATGGAGCTGACGGAAAACACTTTCTTTGCTGTTAGCTGCTTTTTTGCCGTCAGGTTTCTTCAAGCTGATGGAAAAAAGGATCAGCTAGGTGACGGCAAAGAAACGGCTGGCGAGAAAGTTCCTGAATCCAGTAATGGGCTAGGGTTGTAGTGCTGTCTTCGACTTAAATAGATGGGCTTGCTTTCTCGAGCAGCACGCCGGAGCGGCGCCACACAATGCCATGAATGCATCCGCACCGAGAAACGAAGGAGACGTTCGTCGGACCCTCGATCTCTTCATGTGACCGCATTGGCCCTTGCAGTCAGCCCGACATGACGGTGGTGCGTGAGTGCGACTGTGCCTCGTTATATCCGTCCCACATATAAGCCGGATATGAGAAATGTCGGTCAGACCGGTCCTTTGGTGTGCGAAGAGGTCGGCGGGTATGGTCCGGTTGTAGATGCTCTGAGATGATCATCGGATACCGGTCCAGACGGAGGCTCTTGTCACAGTGACTGGCGAGTAAAACAATGTCACGTAGTACCACCGGCGGCCGTCTCCATGGGAACCAGCTCGAAAGCGCAGGCAGCGCACGGCAAAGCAACGACGAGGCAGTGCAACGCGACGCGATGCACCACATCCATCGTTTCCGTGTGTCACAGCGAAAGGCGCAAGAATCCAAAGCACACATTCCCACCAGTGACACCGCTCCGTGGCAGTGCACCACTACCCAGGCACCCATGCTCCCCGCCACCCTCCCCGTCTCTTCTTCCTGCGTTCACAGCTAGCCCGTTCACGAGCGTTCACTCCTCTCTCTCACTGACTCACTCCCCTCTCTCTTCTTCCCCAATCCCCACACGCTAGCGTGAGCTCCAAATGGCAGCGTGAGCTCAGCCCAGCTCCCTTCAGTCTCGCCGAGCTTGCGTTGCGTGGGTGATGGCGTGGTAGGTGGTAGGTGGCGAGCGAGCGAGCGGGCGGGGCTTGTCGTCTCGTCGACCCAGGGCGTGCGCCGGCCGTTTGTTTGCACGCGCGATGCCAATGCCAATGCCCGCGCGGCGGCGGCGGCTGCTCGTGCTCGTGCTCCTGCACCTCCTCTTCCTCCTCCCTTCTTCTGCCTCCGCCTCCCTCCATCGCCGGCGCGACGGCAGCCATCACAAGGGGTATGGCGGGAGGAGGGCGCTGCACGAGCCGCTCTTCCCTCTCGAGAGCGCGCCGGCGCTGCCGCCGCCGCCCCCCGCGCCCTTCTTCCCGTTCCTGCCCGACGCGGCGCCCCCGCAGCCGCCGACGGTGGCCAACCCCGCGCCAGCCGCCGTCGGCGTCGGCGATGTGGGCGCCGGCGGCGACCCGGCGTCCTCCTCGCTGCCGAACCCCACGGCGCCGGCCAACATGTCCTCCCTGGCTCTGCCGGTCCCCCGCAGCGCGCCGGCGCCGCTCCGCGCGTTCCTCTCCTCCCACCGCCTGCTCACCGTCCTCCTCCTCGTCGCGGCCGCGGCCTCCGCCGTGCTGGCCGCCGCGCTCGTCTACCTCCTCGCCCGCCGCCGCCGCGGCCGGCCCGAGCCGGAACCCGAAGCTTATAAGAAGCCCGCCTTGCCTAAGCCTTCGCCGGCCAAGCCCGCGCTCCACGATGACGACCAGCACCCCCGGGGCTCCACCGCCACCATCTCCAGCACCAGCTCGCCGGAGCTCAGGCCCATGCCGCCCCTGCCTCGCCAGTTCCAACCGCAGCCAGGGATGAGCCCGCTGTCAAGCCCTGTCCATCAGGACAGAATAGGGGACAGCCGGGCGGCGCCGGCGGGTGTTCCACCGCCCGCGCCGCCCCCACCACCTCCTCCGCCAATGCCACCGAGCAAAGGCAACGGGAGCGCGCAAGCGGCACCTGCACCTCCAACGCCCCCCCCTCTGCTGCCACGGGCAGGCAACGGCAGCGGCTGGCTGCCTCGGCGGCTCTCCGAGCGCCCCGCGCCCACGGTGATCCGGGCCTCGGCGGGGGCAGTCCACCCCGAGGAGTCGCCGCAGTCGGAGGAGAAGGACGTGGACGCCGGCGCGGCTGCTCTACCAAAACTGAAGCCGCTGCACTGGGACAAGTTCCGCGCGAGCTCCGGCCGGCCGACGGTGTGGGACCAGCTCAAGGCAAGCTCATTCCGGTGAGCCCTCTCCACTGCCTCTGGAGTATACTTCATTTATCATACTCTGCATCATAGCTGCTGCCATGTACTTACAGGATTCGTTTCGTTCTGAAACTGACTATGTCCATTTGTGCCACTGCCGTGTACCGAAACAGAGTGAACGAGGAGATGATCGAGACATTGTTCGTCTCCAACTCGACGAGGAGGATGCCCAAGAACGGATTCAAGGAGGCAAACGGGGCACCCTTCAACCAGGAGAACAAGGTGCTCGACGCGAAGAAATCGCAGAACATCGCGATCATGCTGCGGGCGCTCGACGCCACCAAGGAAGAAGTGTGCAAGGCCCTGCTTGATGGTGAGATGAGATGACGCCATACCCACACACATTTCATTTTATGAACCTGCATTCAGAGAATGCTTTCTCCGATCACCCGGCTCCATGAACATTTTGCTTGTGTTGCCATTTCTTGCAAGTGCAGGCCAGGCAGAGAGCCTTGGGACTGAGCTGCTGGAGATGCTGCTGAAGATGGCCCCTACCAGAGAAGAAGAGCTCAAGCTCAGAGAGTACAGGGAGGATGCTCAGTCGAAGCTCGGCCCCGCCGAGAGCTTCCTCAAGGCGGTGCTCGGGATACCGTTCGCCTTCAAGAGAGCGGAGGCGATGCTCTACATCGCCAACTTCGATTTGGAGGTCGATTACCTCAAGACCGCCTTCAGAACCCTCGAGGTACTAATCATGTCCTAACTTGTACTGTAAACAGTTTTAGATGACAAAAGGGGACCGGCGTGCCATGACAGTGTCTCTGAATCGAGTAAAAGGACTCTTGTTTCTGTAAAGGTGTGTTTGGAGATCTAAAGCGCCGTATGTGCCATGTTCCTATGATCATTGGCCGCATTTGTGATCTTTACCATTTACTGTCATCATGTAGGCATCCTTGGGCACAATCATGTACTATTGTTCAAAATCTCAAATTATTGATTCAGGTGTTCTTTGCAGCATATAGTGGCAAATAATCACTTACCAACTCACCATCCATTACCATTTCAGGCAGCGTGTGAAGAACTCAGGGGCAGCAGGCTGTTCCACAAGATCTTGGATGCCGTCCTGAAGACCGGTAACCGGATGAACACCGGCACGAACCGAGGTAACGCGCACGCCTTCAAGCTCGACTCGCTCCTCAAGTTGGTCGATATAAAGGGCACAGATGGCAAGACAACGCTCCTGCACTTTGTCATCGAGGAGATCACCAAGTCTGAGGGTGCCAACATTGTAGTCACGAGCCCAAAGAAAGACAAGGTGAGCGCCGTTGCAGATGATTTCCAGTGCAAGAAGGTTGGCCTGAAGATCGTGGCTAGCCTCGGCGGTGAGCTCGGCAACGTCAAGAAGGCGGCAGGAATGGACTCCGACTCGCTGGCCAGTTGCGTCTCGAAGCTCTCAGCCGGCGTAAGCAAGATCAGCGATGTTTTGCAGCTGAACCAGCAGCTCAGTTCGGACGAGCGCTGCAAGAGGTTCCGCGCCTCCATCGGCGAGTTCCTGCAGAAGGCCGAAGCGGAGATCACAGCGGTGCAGGCTCAGGAGGGGCTCGCCCTCTCCCTCGTTAGGGAGACGACCGAGTTCTTCCACGGCAACTCTGCCAAGGAGGAAGGCCACCCACTGAGGATCTTCATGGTGGTCCGCGACTTCCTCGCCGTTCTGGACCGCGTCTGCAAGGACGTCAGCAGGATGAATGAACGGACGGCGCCAGGGGGCTTCAGCACGTCACGCCGGGTGGAGACCGCGGCCGTTCCTCCACGGTTCAACGCCGCGCCGCAGTCCAGCAGCTCCGAGGAGGAGAGCTCGTCGTCATCGTCGTAGTCGCCGCCAGTAGCCATGATACCGAATGTCTCAGCTTGGAACCTGCATCTTAGCTACTGTCTAGAGGAGCAGGCAATGCAGAGGGCCCAACCTATAATTATCACTAGTATTTTGTAACTTGAGCAGATAAGTGTAGATCATCAAAGTCTATATCGTAGTAGTACATGATTCCGCATGCTAAAGCATCATCCAGCAGCCAATGGCCTACCAGCAAAGGTGAAAGTGGCATCTGTACATGATGATTCAGACATGCTAAGAATCAATCACTGGCACTAGTAGATCAAATCTTTTGGCAAATTGACCGTTCTGAATCTCATGATAAAAGTCCAGTCTAAAAGAACCATCACATGATCAAAGTAGAAGTGGCCAGTAGCCACATTTATATTTACTCACTGCAGCTACAACCTTTCAGGATCTGCTAGGATTCGTCTTTTGCTCCCCATGCTGACAAGAGAATTATCCCTGCATTCTTTCACTCTGACCTGAAGGCAGTGACCTAATGGCCTCTATCTTTGTTTACATGCTGAAACAAAAAAAAAGCAATTATACATATATAATCAATGGACAGTGCCCTCACAAAAGGCACATTTTTTGGGTCTCGAGGCTGGGGTTATTATATATCCCACTACTATACTCCAAATAATTTCCCAAAAGAAACGCCAAAAAGCTACACTTTCGCCGGTCTTCTGCCAGCATGCTGCTTATCTGCTGCTGATGTTCAAATCATGGGGTACATCTCCCACTAGTTAACATGGCCAGTAAAAAGTTGCTAAAATTATGGCTGGAACCAGTGACTCCGCCGAAGGATCAATCGAACAAACCCTCGGCATCCATGCGGTTTAATATACGGCGTGCCTCTTCTTCGGTTGAGGGAACAACGTTGCGGATGTTCACTCCATTCTTCAGAGCGTCGCTGCCGACTGAGAAGGTGAAGTGGAATGTGTTGGAGATCTGTTTGTTGGACAACACTATCAGCAATGTGGTATGGTGAATGGAAGCATTCAACGAGATACAAAGACTAGAGTATAGCTGCTGCAGTTAAAACAGTTTGTCCTGGGCAGCACTGTGAGATTACCTCGCTTTTTCGGAGCTCGGGCCTTGTCACATGAGCGACGACTTCGACATTTACCAGGGGCTGCCATTTATTCTCAAGCTGGGTAAACAAGACACATGATTTGAATCGAAGAAAGTCTCCAACATCCACCTGTGCAATCACAATTTGACATTGTTATTCCTCACATTATGGGAAACCCAATTTATAGTTTCTGAAACAGATTTCACAACTGCTACCATGATCCAGTCATACATAACATCTTCAGTGGTAACTTGAGGTAATCACCAAGAAGCAACCATGGAATAGTACTTCTTAAATTAGAAATGCTGACTTGATTGTCTGAAGATACGAGCTTAATTACTCAGAGATGCACCCAAAAAAATAGCCTAGTTACTTACCGGCTTTAAGAAGTCGACATGGTCGACCTCAAGAAAACACGGTCTCTGTCCAACAAAGGCATAGGCAGTCGAGAAAGCAAGCTCAAATGCTCGGTGCATCAAGAAACCTCCAAATATCCGTCCATACAAGTTTCGCTGTTGAGGCTGGCAGATCATAGAGGTCTCCAGGCGAGTATCCTTCATCAATATGCTATCCCTATCAGCCAAAGCAGGAAAATCAGAGAAAACACGACCCTCTGCCAGTAAAGCCTTCAGCCTCTCAGCCTCAGCACCAAGCTTATGCACCCCCTTTTCAAGCACTCCCTTCTGTTCTTCTCTTTTCCTTCTTTTCACCTTTTCCAGTGCTTCTGTCTCTGCATATAACTGCTTCTCTCTCTCGGTTTCTGGTGAAAGGCGGTTCACTGGAGCGGATTTTCCGGTCACCGAGTCTCGTGCAACAAATGTGAAGTTAGCCGTCAATGCAATTGGGTCTGACTGCACATCACCGTCTGTTGCAAGTTGTGAAATGTCAGACAAGAGAGTAGAAAGATCTATCATACATGACAGTTGTTCAAAATCAAATAAATAAAGAGATCGATAATTTCTTTAGCAACAATACCTTGATCAACCTGAGTCACTTCAATCTGTATATCAATCGAAGAGCGACCAACGTAAGTAACAGCCCCTGTAATCTTTACTTCAGTGTCCAGACGAAGTGGCTTCATTAAGACCATCTTATCCACAGAAGCAGTAACTAACAAAAGGGGTCTTGTTGTGCTATCGTCATCAGAACAGTGCTGCGTGTCACATAAGATTTGTCAACAAAGATTCCGGCTGGATGTTAAAAATACCATAAAATGAACAGATATCGGTTATCTGTCGTACATAAGTATCATTGTTATAGCATATACTCCCTCCGTCCGGAAATACTTGTCAGAGAAATGGATGTATCTAGATGTATTTTAGTTCTAGATAGATCCATTTTTATCCATTTCTCCGACAAGTATTTTCGAACGGAGGGAGTATGTTTAACTGACAGCCTTATTAGAGTTATCTGTCATCCATAGGTAATCAGGTATCATTGCATAGTATATGTTTCCCTGCCGTTAATTTCCTGCTGAGGCAACCCCTTTGCCGTTCCTCCGCAAGCTTTACTTTCCAAATAAGTTGTATCAGACATATTCGGTTTCGTTGTTATGCAATGGAGCCGGGGCTGGAGCACTTTCCCTATTAAAATTGTATCGTATATGTTGAACTGACAGCCTGGAAAGAATGCTTATGCCGCTGTTCAAAAGAAAAGGAGAAAGCGATCTTTAAAAAAAAGGAACAGAAAGCTACTAAAGGCCTTACTTATTTAACAGTATGTACCATTGAGCTAGTTAAAAGGTGTGCCCGCAATGCAACCTCTGCTGCTTCCATTACCAAACTGACGCAATCCTGATCCAGCATGGTTAATTACTCGTTCGGGTTTCAAACGTGTAACACAGTGATATTTTCTGGATGTAGTGAGTAGTGAATACATTCGGATGAATCATGCATCTCAGTTGTTAATATCTGAACCTTTATGAGAGGAATCAGATTCATGAAATCCGAACATTTCCATGAGCACATAGAAACAACAGATACCCCAAATCCTGGCGTCTACTTAGTATACTTACGTATAATATACAGCCAGTTCCAGTTCAGTTGTCAAGCCAACTAATTGTAAGTTGTGACAATGAGTGAACAAGCTATATCATTACAAAGCACAACTTCGTCATTTCTATGGGCACCTAAAATATCTGACCAACACGACTGCAAAATACTACAGATGATCTAAAAAGCAAGGTGGTCGAGTGTGCGTGGCGTCAATCCCATGCCAAGGAGAAGGTAAAAACAGTTGGAAAATGTTTTGTATATCTGGTATAGTTGCAATATTATGATGGCAATGGAATACCCTGTTTTAAATGGAAGGTTGTTCTGCAATATGGGTGTTGTTCACTTTCTGCTAGAGTTAGCTGCGAAATGGTTAATCTTGCAATAGATGATCATGCTTTTTTTCTTGCTTTCTGACAAAGCTAGATCATGATGCAACCTTTCCTCTAAAATAAAAGGGATTTACATTTACTCTCGCATTCACATCGAAACGTCCCCAATGCCTGAAGTTCTATGAAACAGGACAGATTCTGAAACATCTAGGGGATTTTGTTTCGACCGGTATTCCTAATTTGATGAGAAATGAGTAGCAAACAGAGGGAGGATCGCGATTACAATACCTTGACGGCGATGGTGCCGGCGAGGGCGTCGAGGTCCTCGAGCAGCTTGCCGACGCGCACCTCGTTCCAGGGGTCGCGGTACTGCTCGCGGAGGATGTCGTCGGAGGCGAACTTGTAGACGATGGAGGTCCGGCTCTGTGCGGGCCTCTTGGTGAGCAGCTCCGTCTGCGGGCCGGCGTCGGCGTTGCCCCCGGCGTCCATCTTGCGCTCGAAGATGCTGGACCGCGCCTCCCACAGCGCGTTGGTGACCGGCGAGTGGTACATCCCGGGCCACAGGCTGAGCGGCTTCCGCGCCGACCCGCCCGCGTCGATCGCCCCGCCCCCGCCGCGGCCGCCCCCTCCGCCGCGGAGGTCGGAGAACACCTTGATCGGGGAGTCCATGGGCGCCGGCGCCGGCTCCTCGCCCGACGGATCCCCTCCGCCCGACGACGCGGCTCTCGATTCGACACGGGGGAGGCGGTGCGCGGACGGTTCGAGGAGGGGCGGGGAGGAGGTGGCGCGGAGGCGGAGGGTTCTGGAGAGCAGCGACGTCGCTGTCGAGGATCTCATGGCCATGGCGATCCCGAGGCGGCTCCGGCCATGTGGGAGGATGACGGGGGTTTGATGGCGAGTGGGTGCGGTGGAAAGTAGGACGGACACGCCTAAAGCGGAGCGAGAGGTCGTCGGATCTATCCTGGCCGTCCGATCTAGAGTGCTGTGTGGACTAACTGCGGAGAACCGTTGGATCTCCCACGTTTAGCTGTGGCGGGCGATCCAGAAAGCACCGGTGCCTTTCATGGTGGAATAATTTATATATATAGTCGAATCCGGTGAAATATGAGTTCTCTCTTGGAAGATCCAACAGATCGAGGAAATTCAAATAGCAACATGAACAACCAACTCTTTCATTTTGTTCCCCAAAAAGACTCCTTTTTTGTGTGAATTTTTTGCACCAACTCTTGGGCAACCATGGAAAAGATTGACCATGTTTTTTGCACCAACTCTTGGGAAGACATGTACCCTAACAACCTCCTTACGGAGCTGAGCACGGCAGTTTCCGATCATTGCCCCATGTTGCTGAACCTTGATGCGGAGTTGAGCATGGGACGGAGATTCAAGTTCGAGTCTTATTGGACGAAGGCAGACGGATTCTTTGACACGGTCAGGGACGCTTGGGCATCGATCCCACAAGGTGGAAACCCGTACGTTGTGCTCGATCAAAAACTTAGGGCCACGGCCAAGGCTCTAAAGAAGTGGAGTGACCGGTGGGTGGGCAACGTCAAGATGCAGATTGCAATAGCCCTAGAAGTCATTTTTCGCCTAGACACGGCCATGGATGCAAGGAAGCTTTCTTCTCCGGAGCGGGAGTTGCGCAAAATTCTAAAAAGGAAGCTGCTTGGGCTATCCTCCCTTGAGCGCACAATTGCACGGCTGCGTTCCCGTCTCCTCTTCCTTCATGAGGGGGACGCGAACACCAAGTTTTTTCATAGCCATGCCCGTCACCGCCAACGGCGCAACTTGATCACCGCTCTCAAGGAAGGGGAGGC